>NC_048298.1:65573489-65610887 GCF_013100865.1 Trachemys scripta elegans
TCCAACTACAGAAACAGTTTCTCCTCCCTTGGTGTTCACACCTCAACTGCTAGCAGAGCACCTCACCCTCCCTGATTGAACTAACCTTGTTATCTCCACACTGATATATACCTGCCTCTGGAGATTTCCATTACTTGCATCTGAAGAAGTGAGGTTCTTACCCACGAAAGCTTATGCTCCCAGTACTTCTGTTAGTCTCAAAGGTGCCACAGGACCCTCTGTTGCTTTTTACAGATTCAGACTAACACGGCTACCCCTCTGATACAGTCTTGCTGATGAGTCCTACCTTAAGGAGGTGGGAGCAGGCTGTTCCTACTACTGGACTGACAAGACCAAGGATGAGCCAAGACAGTCAGGGGTAGGGTTCATCATATAGTCTGACACTGTCTGCAAGCTTGACTTGCTCACCAAGGGAGTCAATGACCAAGTTACAGTGCTCTGCATACACTTGTCCAGAGTCCAGTTCACAACCATCATCAGTGCCTATGGGGTGACAATGACTCTCACAGATGAAGTTAAGAAGGTATTTTATGAAGATCTTAGCAGGATCATTGTTGTGCCTCACCAGGACAAATTCATTGTCCTTGGAGACTTTAATGCTCCTGTGGGAGCCAACGGTGACATGTGGAGCAGGTTGCTAGGCTATCATAGCTTTGGAAGGTCACACTCCAATGGCCAACTACTTCTCTCCAAGTGTGCAGAGTTCAATCTCACTATTACTCACACAGTCATCCAAGACACCAACAAATATAAGGCAACATGGATGCAACCCAGGTCAAAACAGTGACACATGCTGGACTATGTAATTGTGCAATCTAAAGACATTAAAAATGTGTGCATCGCCCATTCTTCGAGAGATGACAAATGCTGTTCAGACCATCAGCTTGTGAGAAGCATCAGGTTGCTATACTTCTTACAAAAGTGTCTCAGAAGATGCCTCAAACCACCTAAGTTGATCAATGTGACTGCTATGAAAGACCCCAGTATTCTATGTTAAATGACTTTCCTCTTCTGGTTTGAATTATTCACTTTATAAGAAAGCAAACACATATACAATCCCCTTATCCCAGGGTCCTGAATAAGGGTCTGATCATGCAGGTTCCAATTCAGTCAAAGCGCTATAGGCACAGGCTCAGGTCCACCCCTATTCAGCATGTATCTAAATTTAAGCATATGCTTACATATTGTCCTGAATAGGAATAAACTTAAGCATGTGTTTAAGTACTCTGCTGGACTGAAGCCTCAATCCTTACACAGGGAATGCTTGAAGTCAATGGATTTGCCTGAGTAAGAGCTGCAAGAGAATTGGGTACTTAATTGTTGTGTATTGATTATTTTAAAGATCATCTGTCTCTAAATCCATTCTAAGGCTGTAATGAAGTATCTCCCTTTATTCTAAACTTTCTGGTAACTATTCCTTTTAAAAACAAAAGAGGATTAAAGCTATTTTGTATGAATGGGACATTTTGATAAATTACAAATCCACAACTACATCAATACTACTATAGTAAAACAAATTTAGATAAGCTGAAGCCCAAATTGTATAAAAATGCATTATTACAATCATTGTAGGAGTCCATAAATTTTTACTACCAGATGTGGTGGGAAAACATGCAACAGACACGGAAGGAATGCTCAGATGGGCCATGAAAATGATTAAAGAGAAGGAGATGCTTCCATATTGGAAGAGATTTAAAAGATTGGGACTCTTTAAATTTAGGGAGATGAATAAGAGGGAAGATGATGGAAGTCTACAAAACAGTGAATGGTATAGAGAAGGTAAATCAGAAGCTTTTATTTTCCCTCTTTAATAGCAAAAGAAATATGATAGTCAATAAAACTGAAAATCAGCAAATTTAAAACTGATAAAAAGAAATACCGTATATACTCAATCATAAGCCAGTTTGTTTATAAGCCGACCCCCCAAGATGGATAAGTAAAAATGGAAATTTTTTTTATAACCCGTTCATAAGCCGACCCTATAATTCAGTGGTCAGCAAACTTTGGCTCCCGGGTCAACAGGCTAAACCGCTGGTGGGCCGAGATGGTTTGTTTACATCGAGCGACCGCAGGCACGGAGGTAAACCTAAGCAAACGGGCCGGGACAGCAACTGGTGGGAAATTTTTTTGGCGGGGTAGAAGCTGGGAGTCGGGGGAGTAACCCCTGTGACCACCCCCCACATGACCCCACCCCTAGCCCCCACACTCTCCCTATCCCATCCCTTCCCACCTTATCTGGGGAGGGCCAGGGGAGGATGTCTCTGACCTGGCTGGAGCTGCTCTGGCAGGCTGGGCAGCACGGCCACAGCCTGTTCCAGCAGGCCAGACTGGGCGGCGCGGTCGCAGTATGTTCCAACGGGCTGGGCTGGGCTAGGCGGCACGGCCGCAGTGTGCTCCGGCGGGCTGGGCAGCGTGGCCACAGCCTACTCTGGGGGGGCAGGGCCGAGTGACTCGGCTGCAGCCTGCCAACCCCGGTGCTGCAGCTGCTTCGGAGGCTGGGGGGAGAGCAGCGTGGCCAGAAGTGGAGAGATTCTGGCCCCGCCTCTTCTCTTCTGGCTCTGCTGCCTTTGCTTGCTCCCTCTGTTGGGGGGGAGGGGCTGTGTCCCACCTCTCCCTCTCTATACCCGTTCATAAGCCAACCCCATTCTCTGGTGTTTCCCTTTTTTACTAAAAAAAATTCGGCTTATGAACGAGTATATACGGTACTTATTTTTAAAAAAAAATTAACACACAATTAACCTATGTTACACATTGTTACAAGATAGAAGGGAGCCTAAGAGTTTAATACATTTGAAAAAGGATTAGAAATGTATATAGATAATGAGATTATCCACAGTTACAAAAATAGGATTTAAAAATCTATATATATTTTATAAGGGATATAAACCTGTAGGGGTTCCTTGCACCTTCCTGTGAAACATCTCAGACCGGGCTCTGTCTGAGACAGAATGCTGCACTAGCTGGACCATCAGTCTAATTTGGCATGGCAATTCCCGTGTTCCTAAAACAGAATAAAATATCCACAAATTTTCTCTCTCTGTCCTCCAAGACTAACTTGCTTATTTCTAATTGATTACGATTAACTAGGTTTAAGTGTAATTATTCACTGATAGAAACAAACAGAATTATGTTATATCTATGCTTTGCACATTACAACTAACATAATTATTGAACTTGTGTAAACAAAAAGTAAAAACAAATGGCTCACAGTTTAAAAAAAATCTTAGAATCTTTGTTTAAAATAAGCTTTATGGTAAGCAAGCCAAATATGCTTTAAATAAAACTCATCACTAGATAATAAACCTATTTGTTTAATCTTCTTATATAGCTAATTAAATGGGAAAATAAATACAAATAAATGAATGATAGAAAGAGAGAATAATCAATTTTGGGAGGCTGAATAAACATGTATAGATGTGAAACACAACATATGGAGGAAATAACTTATTTTCACAATCTGATTTGGATAACAACAACAACAACAACAATATGCTTAGAGAGCTGAGTGTCCATGACTACACTGCTTGGCTTTATTTCAAGCATCTAAGAGCTCTTCAGGGTTATTACTGATCTGGTGCGGCCAGATTAATCATGGATGACTATGTGACCATCACCCAGTCCATGACTAGACAGTCAGAGACTGGATAATTGAAGTATTATTGATTCACATTATACTGTAGATGCGTGTTTCATCCAAAAACTTCAGATCAGGAGATTTGGCTTTTAACAAGACCAAAATGCAAGGCATTTTAGCTTAATAGGACTGAAATAAGCAAAGGAACTAAGGTCAACTGTACAACGTGATGATACTTCTGATGCCTCAATTTCAATGTCCTACCTGATCATAAGACATCAGCAGAGGGTCAGTGACCAGATCTGTGTGCCCATGCAGTAACATAGGCAATATGTGGCTTCTCAGACACACCCCAATGTGAGGACTACTCAGGCAGCATTTTAAATAGAGTTCCTTGCAACTCCAGAAGAAACTGAAAGAAAGGGAAGACACAAGAAAAAGAAAATAAGGGGAAAGGAGAGAGGGAATAGAGCAGTACCTACTAATCCTGCTTGTCCCATGATGACTACGAACTAGTCACTTGTAGGTCTGTATTTATCTAAAACATAACACAACACAGTGATCTTTCCACTTTTGTTTGTTACTTTGTAAGTGGCAGAGTAAAGCTAAGTCAAGATGTGGTTGTACATAGTCATCTAGTCATCCCTATTTCAAAACAACAAAACAAAATATTGCTTAGTGCCAAATCTCACTCACCTTAGTCAAGTAGGTGGTCTCCCTGAAGTAAATGGGATTACTTCTATAAGTCACATGAGCAGGATTTGGTCATTACTGTGACTTTGGGTGCGTGGGGTTAACTTTTAAAGTGGACACCGAGAGACATTTTTCTGTTATAATCTAGCATTGTGGCTCCTTGGATTTTTAGTGGGAATGCTTTCCCCCAATATTTTTCTTAGCAATAACTCCTGAAAATAAAGCAGAAGGTATATTTATCAGCATCACATATTAGATTTGGAATGTCACTGAAAATGTCTTGTGAAAAAATATGACTGCATAGGGGCAGTACCTCTGCCCTAATCTACTCCCTTTGCACCACTCCGGCAGCTCCAACGGAACAGAAACCTCCCCTGCTGACAGCTGGGGGACAGTCCCAGCAGCTGAAAAGCTGGCAAAAAAGGCTCTTAATGCCTCCCTCTCCACAGCTCCCTGTGCAGGAAATGAACAGACAGCTATCCCCAGATACTGTATAGTCCCTAGGGTATCCGTACCTGCAGGTTGGTGTTGGGGGATTCTCAGTACATGAACATCTATAGGTATAACAAATACATTTACCAAAAATAAATTTGCAATTAAAATACATTATAAATCAAATTTACATACTACTGTATTAATGACAGACAGGGCCGGCTCTAGGCACCAGCAAACCAAGCACGTGCTTGGGGCGGCACATTTTCAGGGGCGGCATTCCGACTATCTTTAATTTTTTTGTTTTTGTTTCAGGTGGCAAAAGCCTAGAGCCAGCCCTGGCAGCAGGGGTGTGTCGTGCGCGGGGGGGCGCCCTAGAACAACTGCGGTTCGCGCCATGGGGGAGCAGTGCCCGCACCTTGTGGCTGGGCCAGGCAGGCTCTGAGTGGGGGACACCCGGGCTGGGGGCTGCCCTGCGGGGCACAGGGAGCCACCTGCAGATGCCGCAGGGCAGCCGCCCCCCAGCCCAGCCGGGGCTGGGCGAAGCAGCCCAAGCCGCCCAGGGACTGCGGCAGGGCGGCCATAGAGGGTGGGTCGCTGCCGTGCGGGGCCTGCATCCCGCTCTCTGGGGCTCCACTCCCTCTGGGGCTACCCTGCCCTAGCTCCTCAGCCCCTTGTCAGGGCGGTCCCCCATCTCTGCCCTCCCGGGTCACGGCCAGTCCTGGAGGCGGGAACCCTGGCTGGAGGGACCCTGGGCTGAGGCACGGCCTGGGAGCCTTGCTGCTTACCCCAATCCTGCCAGCGCCAGACCAGCTGGAGGCAAGGGGGGGAGCGGATGGAGTCAGCACTAGGGGGAGCCCAGGGCTGGGGTGGCAGGGGCTGTGGGTGGGGTAGGGGGAGAGTCCAGCACTGGAGTGGCAGGGGGTACGGGTGGGAGGGGAGAGAGAGCCAGGGATGGGGCGGCAGGGGGTGCGGGTGCGGGAGGGCACTGGTGTGGGGGGGTGAGAGCCCAGGGCTGGGATGGAGGGCAGCCAAAATTTTTTTTGCTTGCGGCGGCAAAAAACCTAGAGCCGGCCCTGATGACAGAAATGTTAGCGGTCTTTCTACCAGTTAAGAGCTTTATTGTACCTCATGCACCTCAGGTTTACTGTACCTTAGACACAAGGGACCAGGCGTTGCCAGTAGCATAGACTCTTGGTCGCATACCTCCTCGCATGGTCCTCTCGCATACCTATCTTGTACAAATGTACAATATGTGCTTGCCTCTGTGACTGGCAGGTTCAGCTAGTGGACGGATTGGTGGACCTCTGCCTCCTCCTGGTCACTTTGGGCTTGCTAGCCCTGTAGTCCTTACTTACAGGCGTTCAAGGACTGCATTTGTCCCTATTCACTGCATAGAAGGCAAATGGGGGAGGGTCCTTGAGCCCTGCCACTCCTGCAGATTTGTTCAGTGGTCAGTTTGTAAATCTTTTATGTACGCAAGTGAATGAAGCATTGATCGCTCAGGCCTCAAAGTAGAAAAAGTTCTACATGTCTTCTGAAAGTTATAATGAACTTATCCTCTGTTTGGATAAGTTCAGTTCCATGAATAAACTGTACCCAACTGCAAGATATACTGTAAGGTTGCTTATTTACAGAGCCTTACTGCTAAGACTGTAAAGCCCCAGTTTGAATACAGAGTGTTGATTTTGTGTCTGTGTTGATTTTAACATAAAAATACCCCAGCTTTATTGGGGTCCCTAGTCACTGGACACAATATAACCTAGTGAATTGGTAACTGCATTATCTGACGCTTATCCATGTTTCTTCTCATACTAGTTGTCTAGGGAGAACCATCTCTACACTTATTTGGTTAAGGTGTGCAATGTGTTCTCTTGTTTTGTACAAGTAACTGAAATCTGATCCTATAGCTCATAAATGTGATTGCATACAAGATGTTGATGGCCTAAGGGAAGTTTTGAACAACTGAGAGTCATTATTAGGATTTTGCTGCAGAAGTGAGACATGATCTGATATCTTTTCCAGCAATGTCACAGAGACATCTGACAAGCTGACTGTGAATTTCAGAGGCATTATCGATAAAACACATTCATACACTTACCATTGTGGATAAGAGAACATTCAAAGACTTTGCCAAATATTTGCATAGAGAGCTTTCTGTAGGCTATGTATCTATGTAGACTCATATGTTATTCTACAGCAAGGTGCTGTAATTGGTCACAGATTTGCCAATTTCAGATGGTATTAACAATTTATGACTTTGGCTAAAAATACTTGTGTCTGATCCACAGTTATGAACATGGAAAATGGCTAACCTGGTAATGTATGGTTTTAGAATGACGGAATCATTCAGGCACCTCAATTGCATATCACAGAAGCTGCTAGCAGAACCTCTTTAACGTATGCCGTTCAACATATTAGATTTGTGAGGATCTGAGGGGAGACTGAAGACCCTTAGAGTGTTGCATGAGTTGCTGGACCAACATCAGAAGTGAATCTAAAGGAGTCTAAGCTCTTTCTACTTAAACCTTCTTCCTGTACTCTGCCTGTTATTTACACGAATATAGCCTTTCTTAGAAGGAATTAGACCCACAGTTGCTTACTGGCATGTCCTTAACCCTTTACACATTACCTTTTCTATTGACCCACGCTGTTTTAGGGGGCCTGAAATTTTCAAACCTGAGTTATGTGACTGAATTCCATAGTTGATTTTGAAAGTCTCAGACCTGAAGACACAAATTACATGCTAAAATAGCTAGAATGTCTTATGCCATCTTATACTGCCTTAGACTACCCTCTAAATTTGGCATAGTTGAATTGATTTCCAAACACAGTCCAACTGTCTAAGACACCAAACATGCTATTTTTATGAGAAGCCTGCACAAAAATGTTCACCAATAAAATTTTAGCTCCTTCCCTGCTCTCAGTTGCATGAATAGTATTTTATTAAAAAAAAAGTTGCAACTTATAAGATACAGTAAAAAAATTCAGTTCTATTTCAGACTAACTATACCCTTAAAACAAGACTTTGCTTGAATGTCTCCCTGAGCTGCTGACGGGAACAAACATGTAAACTTAGAAAACATGGCAGGAAAAAATAGTACAGAAGATGGTGTTTCTTTCTGCTGCCTGTTATTGACAGCCCACATACAAAACACTTAAAAGCACTCAGGCACTTCTTTTGCGTCCATTTTAAAGGGTTTAATGAAACATATAAATTGACATTTTTAAACCTACAGCTTTGGGTTTTATATCCCAGTGTCAGTTCTTTTTTTCAAATCACAGGGCATCAGTTTTCCACTATATGCCTCAAACTTATAACGTCAACATATAATGAAACCTATTTACAACCACTAAAAGGATTGTTGTTTTTCTGCCTAACAGGTGGCTGGATAATAGTGCAATTAATATGGAGGAACTGTAGTTAAGACTGAGATTTTACTCAGGACAGATCTACTAGAACAGAGAACCACAATTCATAGGTGACTTTTGTACATATTTCACTCTATATTCAATTTTGTACTATTGCAGTATCTAACACTGCATTGTAAAATAAAAGCTAGGGCTTTGATCATTTTTTATATTTATATTTTTTTATATTTCTAAATTCTGATTGGCTTGAATGATAGCAGGTAACTATTTATATTCCATATAACAGCAGTTCTAAAGCAGGTAGTAGATTAGCACAAGTTCAGATCAGCCACACTTTCAGAAGGCAAAGTGGCCAGTATATCCCATTCCACAGACATCTCATCTGTATAAAAGATTTGCCCTACTTGTATATTTTTAAAAGTGTAAGTAATTTTTAAAAAGTTACTTTTTGCATCCGTTATTGCAGGATAGAAAATACAGCTCTGATCCCATGAAGATTTATACACATCCTTAACTTTATGTACTTTAGGGTTGGTATGACAACTCCCACCTTTTCATGTTCTCTGTATGTGTATCTATATCTCCACACTATATGTTCCATTGTATGCATCTGATGAAGTGGGCTGTAGCCCACGAAAGCTTATGCTCAAATAAATTTGTTAGTCTCTAAGGTGTCACAAATACTCCTGTTTTTTTGTGTGGTTACAGACTAACATAGCTGCTACTCTGAAACCTGTCAATTTAGTGTGTAAAGTTTAACACATGGAATTCTTTGCAGGATTGGGGCCTAAATAGCTTTGATTATGAAATACAGAGACAGTTGCCGGAACAATGCAGAGTGAAGAAGAGAAAAGGGGTGTCTAGAATACAAATCCAGAGCTGGAGCTGACTTTTGGAGATAGGTCTTATGTTGATAAAGTTCTGAACTAACCCGCCCGATCCAAATAACACATACTTTTGGGGGTGGGGAGGAGCAGAGTCAATGTGTTCAAAATCTGCACCTGAATTTTGCAGGTGGGGTCCATCCCTAGAAATATTTTAGCCCCTGAGTTTGGAAAGCATCCCTATTCAGGATAGCATTTAAGCACATGCTTAAGTCCAACTGAAGTAAAAACGGGGTTTAAGAACATGTTTTAATTTCAGCAAGTGCTTAGGTGCTGTCTCAAATAAGGATGGATGTAAGCACCCGCTTAAGTACTTTCCTTGAACTGAGGATTTAGGCCCTCTAAGCTATTTATGTTAAGTTAGGCACTTGAATATCATCTTTGAGGATCAGGGCCTTCTCACTCCAGTCTTTTGTTCCCTAGGGGTTCCATCCAGCACTTATACATGTGAATAATTTTACTCAGCAGCATAATCCTATTGGTTTAAATAAGCATACTTACCTGAGTAAAATTACTCACCTGCTTAAGTGTTTGTTAGGTTCAGCCCCTAGGTTAGCATGATACAACTATTTCCCTTCAAAGTTGCACTCAGCAACTCTTTATGAAGTAGATCTAAATGAAATACATGGTGCGTGTTCCATATTTATGCGGGGAATATATTCGCGCACATACAACCCCAGCAAATCCTGTGGCTGGGAGGATTTGTAATCTGACACACGCCACATCCCATCATCAGAGGATCTGCCTGTGCCAGGGGGTGTTTATCAGTCGGGAGGCCTCCCTCTCCCTCCAGCAGCAAATATATATATTGAAACTAGTTAAACACAGGCTGAGTCACGGGCGGGGAGTGGGGCCGGGGGATGGTAGAGCGGCTCCTGCCACTGAAGCGATTCACGGCGCTTCTTGCAGACAGCTCAGCGACCTCCCCTGGAGCGGTGGGTGTCTTGTGCGCCAGCCCGGAGGAAGCTCGCTAAACCGGGCTCTCCCCCACCCCCAGGGCACGCACTCCCCCCTCTTACTTTTCTCCCCCTCAGTCTCCGACAGCAGCCGTAGTAACAGCTGTCAGTGGGGTGAGGCGGGTGCATTTATCTCTCCCCCCCCCGCCTTCATGCAGCCCAAGCGGGGAAGCGCTGTACCTGCAGGAAAGGCGACTTTGCAGAGCGAGCCCCGCACTTGAGACTCACCGCCGCGCCACTCGCGGGCGAGAGGCAGAGCCGCTGTCCGGTCCCAAAGCCTCCAGGCGCTTCCAGCGGCTGCCGAAGAGGGCAAGGCGGAGCTGAACCTGCAGGGGAGCCTCGGCCGCCGGCAGGTGCCCGGGAGCCAGCGCCGAGAGAGTCAGGCAGGCAGGCAGGCACTCCCCCCACCCCCACCCCGTGTGGCAGCTCGGTGCGGGGCGCACGCATGGCGCCGGGCAGCCAGCCCAGCAGCGGCAGGAGGAGGCTGACGGGCGGCTGCGGGCACTGAGCGGGAGGGGAGTTTCTCGCGAGCGGCGGCGGAGGGAGGGAGCGGGAGCCTCCCCCGCCTCTCCCCTCCCCGCGCGCAGAGTCGCACTCGGCAGCATGTGCTGAAGTGCCCAGCAGCGCCCCGAAGAGGAGCCCAAGTTGTGCTCTGCTGCGCCCAGCCATACGGAGCCTGCCCGCCCCGCTCGGCCCCGCGGCAGGGGCTCCCCCTCCCCTCCTGGGGACGGAGAGGAGCCTTTCCCCGGCCGGGGCTGCTCCCAGAGGTGTGATGTGGCTCTTCGGAAAGTGACAGCTGGAGGAGGAGCAGCAGCGCCGGCGGACAGTTCCTCCCCACAGTCCCGGCTCCCCGCTGCCTCCCATGCCTGCGTGGCCCCACAGCGGGGCGGCGGCCCCGCGGGAGGAGCCGGGGGAGGCGCTGCTGTGATGGCCCTGGACGAGAAGCGGGAGAAGAGCGCGTCCTTCACCCCCATGATGATCGAGGAGGACGCCGCCCTGCGGAACGGCAGCAGGGGGCTCTCGGGCCAGTGGGCGGACGCGGTGGGGGTGAGACCCCGCACCACGGAGCGGCACATCACGGTGCACAAGCGTCTGGTGCTGGGCTTCGCCATCTCCATCCTGGCGCTGCTGGTGGTGACCATGATCGCGGTGCTGCTCAGCGTGCGCTTCGAGGAGTGCAGCACGGCGGCCGCCGCAGACAGCCCGGCCCGGGCGAGCGGCAACGGGAGCCTCCCGGGGGCTGCCCGGCTCAACCACGACGCTGGGGAGCCTCCCGGCCACCAGGAGGAGGCGCCGGGCGAGGAGGAGGAGTGGCAGCGGCGGCGGCAGCCGCCGCCCTGGACCCAGTTGCGCTTGCCCCGGCACCTGAGACCCCTGCACTACAACCTGATGCTCAGCGCCTTCATGGAGAACTTCACCTTCTGCGGGGAGGTGAACGTGCAGATCGAGTGCCTGAACGCCAGCCGCTACATCGTGCTCCACGCCCACCGCGTGCACATCGAGGCAGTCCAGGTAGCCGAGGACAAGCTCTCCGGCGCCGTGCGCGTCTCAAGCTTCTTCCTCTACCCGCAGAACCAAGTCTTCGTGGTGGTCCTCAACCGCAGCCTGGAAGCGCAGAGAAGTTACAACCTCAAGATCATCTACAGCGCCCTGATCGAGAACGAGCTGCTGGGCTTCTTCCGCAGCTCCTATGTGCTCCACGGGGAGAGAAGGTACGGCTACTCCCCCATAAACGTGACCCACCCCATCACCGGCATATGTTTCCATAGTGGGAAGAGGGCAAAGGGCTCCCCTAAACATGAACGCCCCAGGTGATAGGTACCCTGTTATCCTCCGTCTCATAGTCTGCAGCCACAGTGGACACCCCATGACGGGCAGCTACCGGTGTCACCCCCCCCATTTAGCCTCAGTCTCCTATTTCTAAACAAGGAATTGACATGGCTATAAAAACAGTCTCTAGGGACCACACCCTTAATAAAGCTCCGCTAGTGGGGCAAGGAGTTTGTCAGGAACTCCTCTTTGAAAGCGCCGGGAGTGTTACGTTAAATGTTCAAGGTAGTGCCAAATTACAGTTAACTTCTGCAAGCGCTGCCGTGGGAGTGAAATGCATCAGTCAGCTCCCCATCCCCCGTTGTCCTCGAGAAGCCCGTCAGTGGCTGGGGCAGGATCCCTGAGGTTAGACATAACCAAAACGTGACAGAAAAATCGTTACTAACTTCCCACTTAAAGAAGAGGGAGCTCGGCTGGGCACTAGGACCTTGTACGAGACAGGTCGGAGTCGCGTTCTCAAGTGTATGCAGTTCTTTTCATGCTGTAGATCTTGCCACTGACATTTCTATCCTTTAGATGCTTTGATTAGGAGATGCAGTTGAGAGAGAAGGTCTGCTCTGACGTGACCATTATCTAGAGCACTGAGCAGGGATTCATTTTAATCCTATACCTGACTTTCATGCTAGGGTCCCCGTGACTTGTAGCTTGCTGATTGCCAGTAAGGAGAAGTGAAAGTGAATAATTGGCATACCAGAGACCTTTGCATGCTTCTGATAGGAAGTAAGGGTGGTTATATTTCCAGAGAGCCAGTCCTGCACCCTACTCAGGCTAAATTCCCATTGAGCCACTGGCAGTTGTGGCTGAGTAAGGACTGCAAGCTCAGGCATTTTTGTGTTACAGCTGGTCTTCCCCTCCTTTTTTGGGAATGGTCCCTCTACATATAATTTGTTCTGCAACTCCTAGGGTCTGGTGATGAGAGATGCTGAGTGTTTGCAGCTCCTGTGGAAGTAGGGGTTACCATTTTTTCACCTTATCTTCCCCAGTGATGTCCAGGGGAGCTGAAGATACTCATAATCGGTGCTCTAATCTTAAAATTAAGGAAAGGAATACTTAGGAAAATCAGCAAAGGGATGACAGAGAAAACACAAAAACAAGAGAAGGGAGACTTTTTTTTTTTTTAGATTTTTCTAAATCAAGGTATCAATGAGACGCTTCCAAGGGAAGTTTCACTGATTCAGCCAGCCTACTCTATCATAGTATATTCTGGGAGAGCATGTAAGTTTTATCATTCAGACAGGTTTCCAAAGCAGTTTTATCCTAATAAAATGCAGGCTACTTACTCAATAGTGCTTACTTGACAAGAGTGAACTACTTACGGGGAATATTTTCATGTTAGTTTAATCATGTTTTAAGGTGAACGAAACATTCAGTCTGTATGCTTACAGCTAAACACTCTAGGTATAGCATAGATGATTAAAATGCATCTTTATATAGTTATTCCTTTATTATGAAAACAACTGTGCATCACTTCCAACATATAAGAAGTGTCTTTGCGCAGCTAGGGATTGGACAAGTTGAAAGAATAATCTTTCAGTTGCATCATAAAATAAAACATAATAGAAAACTCACCTGTAGAAAATAGGTCTGTTTAATAAATTCTTTCTGTACCAAACTAAAATATGTTTATATAACAGAGCCTCCTTACCTTTTTTTTTAAAAATAGCGTTTTGTGCATTACAATAGGACTTAAGTTTGTACTGTTGTTACCTATGTGATTGCATTTTATTCAGAAAGCTTGAAGCAGTTTTTTAGGGCCTGATTCAGCTGTCACTTTACTCCATTCACTTCAGCTGAGTTACTGCGTATTTGGTTCTAGTCTCTGCTTAAAAGTTTGGCTTACATGGCTAGGTCTGTAAGGGGTGTGAAAAATCTACTCCCCTGAGCGATGTAGCTATGTTGACCTAACCTCCAGTGTACGCAGCTAAGTCCACAGAAGAAAGCTTCCATCAGCCTAGCTACCATCACTCAGGGAGGTGTTGTTCCTACAGCAATGGAAAAATCACATCTGTCAGCATAGGCTGTGTCTACACTGAGGGGTTATGTCAGCATAGCTATGGCACCGTAGCTATGCCAGTATAGTCCCTGTAATGTAGACATGTAGAGCCCTGCAAATCAGCAAATATCCGATTTATATCTGTGGACCATGTTTGTGGATCGTGGTTCGGCTGCAGATACAAATTTTGTAGCCGCACACGGCTCTACAGATATGGCCACCAGTGTTATTGAGAGTGGAATCAGTCCTTTATTTGCTGTTTTCACACAACCATAGATGTTTTATTATTATTATTTATTTCATTGCTGTAGTGCCTAGTAGCCCTGGTCATCAATTAGGACCTGGTTGTGCTCGGCGCTGCAAAAAGTGAAGAAAAAGAGGGTCCCTACCCCAAAGATCTTACAATCTAAGTAATAAAGAAAGCGGTACTGACTTCCTGATAGTTATGTTACCGGGCTCCCAGAATTTATTTATTTTTAAGCTGTCTGCCATTGAAAATCCTAGTTACAGATTCTCTCTCTCTAAACATAATAATTTCTTTGATATTGCATGCTGAGCAAAGAGTTTACATGAGGGATAGTAGGCCAAAAAAGTAAGGAAGACAGAAAAAGACCCCCCCCCCAATTCAATTATGTCAACATCCCCCTGATTAAAGCATGCTTTTGTTGCTGATAATTTTAAATGGACTGATGTTAGAATCCCAGCGAGGGTTAGCGTTACAATTGTGTGATTTGTCATCAAACCAAAGTAAAATGACATTTTTGCAGAGCTCAGTTGTAGAAAAGGATGCTGCCTCTTACCTGATCAAGACTGTGGCTGAAGTAATCAGCATTCTTCTAGTTTGTTCAGCTCTTTGATTCTGTAACAAAATGAAATGTTGAAAAGGAATTCACTTTATTACATAAATAAATGAAAAAGACAAAGTTCACATAATTATCTCACTTCTGAACATTTTAGCTTTGTTGAAAATAATTAAAGGAAACTTACATATACAATATAATATTTCAAAAGAGTAATTGTAGCACAGTTATAATACTTTTGCACCAAGTATGATCAAGTATTTACAGTCGAATGTTTGTTAGAAGTAAGATAATTGTGTGTCAAACTATATAATATATAGTACTCTACTCTCATAACATGATTATTCAGATCATGAATCACTCTCTACTGTAAATACACTTCATTGACCCAATTATATTGGGCTAGATTCTCAGCTTGTGTAAAGAAGTATGATGCCACTGAAGTCAATGAAATGATGGTTATTTATAGCAATTTAGGATCCTGCTCATTTATGTTTTGGTTTAATAGAATATGTATTTTAAAACTGTAACCAAAACTTGTTATAGTTTTAGGTGTTTAATAGAAGTACTGCTTTTCTTTTTGAAATGTCACAAAGACTTAATGCCTTAATATATATAAAATATACACTCTAAACAATAGGATGTCATTGTTCAAAATGTTTTCCTGCAAAGTAGTAATTTGCATTTTGATTAATATATATAGATGTTTCATAAGTCTGAAAGTTAGACCAATTTCTACTATAGCATATGATAACATAGCTTCTCTTAAGTTATGTGGGATCTTGATGTTCCACTAGACCTTTGCTTTAACTTTTTGACATCCTTATATTTGATTGAAAAGTATAGCAACATCATTGGAGTAGTGGTTGCTGTAAAAGGACTGTAGACATAATTTTTCACTCACGTATGTGAGGGGAATAGCTCTGGTTAACTGTGCGACTTCACAAGCACAACAAGGCTTTCGTAGATGGTTTTATTGTTCCACCCCCCACCCGCCCCTTAGATAGAGGAGGAAGTCAGTACACTTACTTTTTGACTCCATAGATGAAAGCCGTAAATCAGTCAGAAATGTTGGCAGTACTATGAAAGTGTTAACTTTCTCACTGAAGTTATTGTACCTTTAATAAAATGCTAAAATGAAAGTGAAATGATACAAAATATTTTGTATCATCATTTCAATCATGCACTGTAATTTATTGGCAGTATCCAACAAACATTAATGCATAGTTTCTGCAGCATGTTATAATAACTGAGATGATTATTTAACTTCTGCATAAATGAAATGAAATCAATTCCTTACCATTTTCAGACAAAACAAACACATTGATTCCTCTTTCTTATAGCAACCAAGATGTCAAAATAGACGAGTTGTTGAGGAAACGCATGTCTTTCTTTAATAGATGAGATGGAATTAAAATACCTGCAAATTACTGTCATGGGGATGCTGAATAGACAAGCTGTGAGGCTTTCATTCCTGGAAGTATAACTTTTGATGGCGATATTTCTGGGAATTATAAGATAAAAATGGCAGTGCCCAAGGACGGTATGTAGAGAGAGAGGTGGCAAAACATCCGAGCTATTCTATGATCTCTGTACGCTAGAGAAATTCTGCATCTTTATCTCATTTCTTTGTTCTTTAGGAGAAAACGTATACATTGTCTTATATACATACTCAGTTTAATCTTCAGGAATCAGAGAAATTTCAACTGTTTTTTTTCCAGTATAACATAGGAGTCCAGATACCGTGGTGATGGGCACCTTTTAAGTGCATGTATTGTTTTATTATTATTGGTAAAGTTTGGCATATTTACAATATTGTATTGAATGTAATGAAATATACAGTAATGCACATCTTGCTATTTAAAAAAAACACGATGCAGAATTCATCAGTAGTTTTTATTAGACTAAGAGATTTTCCATTCCCTTAAAGATTTCATTGATGCTCTCTTAACATTCTTTAGATGCTAGTCTGTTGAAACAGTGTTTCCTCATTTAGACATTGTCAGAATGAGTGTAGAATTCCCTGAGCATGCATTTACCTGTGGGTCTGAGCTCATTAAAATTGTTAATTAGAGAAGAAAGTTCATTAGTCCTAGCTTTACTAACAACAAGCTCAAGTCCTGCCTTCCATGTTAACTCAAAATTCCTGTTGAATTTCTTGGGTATTTTAGGTGTTAAAAGAATTCAGAATCAGGCCCATTTTAAGCAAGTGGACTAAATGAGGCAAAGTAAATTTCTTTATTGGACAAATTCTGCTCTGTTAAGATGATGTAAATCCAGAGTAATGCAACTGAAGTCAATAGAGTTTATCTGAGTTATTATTGGTGTAACTGAGAGCAACACTTGACCCAATATTTGAATTTACTAACCCCTCATTAATAATGAGACGAGAAAGCCACAATACAGTGTACTCCTTCCAAAATATTCAGTAATTTTTAACCAAATAAGACTTTGATTTTTGGATGAAAGACTGATAAAAGTCTGACTGACATAAGAGGTGCCAACCTTTTACAAGATTAGCTGTTATGAAAATCGGTCATAATCTCATTGTGAAACATCATATTTTACATGACTGCATATTTGTTTATTTGAAAAGTCACATATTAGGCTTAATACTATTATGGTAAGAAAAAAGTGTCATAAAACTGCCAGTAACTTAATTCTGTGTTACTCTTATAAATGCTCTAAGCCAAAAAGTCAAAAAGCTCAGTCAGTAAATACTAAAAATTAAAGTGTGTAAAGTACTTATCTTATTTTTGCTCCATCAGAATTACAGAAAATCATGTTGCAGAATAGTACTCTATTTTAAGTTGAAAAGATTACAAGGGCTTTCCACTGTCTTTATTGGATCAAATAGATATCCACTCACAAAAAACTTTTACCTTATAGTTAAGGTTTCTCAAGGGCATTTCCCATCAACACATTCATTAAAAATCCGGAAAATGACTAGTTAAGCAACCATTAGCATTCAAACTAGCCACATATGTCCTGTCTTTACAATCACATAACCAATCAATATTCATATTACTATTTGACATGCCATGACACCATACTGCCATCCCACTCATAATCCATACATGTAAAATATAAAGGATACCCTGAAAATGTAAACGTAGGTTCTGTTCCTTCAAAGAGACCAACATTGGTGGATTTTTCCCTGAATGTAGGTGTAAGGGTCTCCGCACAAGTGTCCCTTTGCAGGATCGGGATCTAAGTCTATACAGTTTCAAAGAAAAGACACTTGTATGTGTGGCATTATTAAAATGTATAGGTCTCTTTTTCTGTACAGCATATTTCAAATGCCTTTTTTTCTTTAAGATATTTCTAAGAGATCATTTGTCGCCTCTTAAGTTGATTGTTTTTCTTTCATGAAATTTATTGGGAAAAGACTGAAAAGCATCCTTACTTGTAGAAGCTGAATTGCTTGCTTAGGTATGTAAACTTGCAAAGCCCACATAAACAGAATGCGTCTGATTGGACTTCTGTAGTTACAACACTAATAGATTGTTGTGTGATTCAAAGAGCTACATGCAATTAATACACAAATAATCAGCAGTGGAAAATAATGATCCTCTGGGGTCTGCTAAGTGAACATATATTATTATGTCCAAAGAAAGGCAGAGTTTTCTTATCAGTATTTGAAACCACAGTGAGATCCCTGAAGGTCATTAAATCCTAGATTTAACTGAAGACTCTGCTTATTTGTTTTACATTGCACACCAATAGTGGTTACCTTTTTCATATATTGCTGAACAAAACTGTGGAGGCAGAAAACAAAGTAAAAATAGAAGGGAGAGTATTTTATTGAATATCAGTGTGATGTCTGTAAAGTTGTTTCTAGCAAATTTGTGTCTCATTATATTACATGGATTGCATTATAGTACATGTGGAGAGAATTTATGCCAAGAACAACTACATCAAAGCAGAACTATTAGGATGAGAAGTATGTAGTACATGGATTGTGCTTTGCTGCTTCTAAGAGTTTAGTTGTGTTTATTTTGGTAAACTACCATATTCTAGCAATATCATGTAGTATGTCCATGACTCAAGCACTGCACATAATCAGTAATGTCTTTTTTTTCTTTTTGTTTGTGTTCCAGATTTCTTGGTGTTACACAGTTTTCTCCTACTCATGCCAGAAAAGCCTTTCCTTGCTTTGATGAGCCCATCTACAAGGCCACTTTCAAAATCAGCATCAAGCATCAAGCAACCTATTTATCTTTGTCCAATATGCCAGTGGAAACTTCTGTTTTTGAAGAAGATGGATGGGTTACGGATCACTTTTCGCAGACCCCTCTCATGTCCACATATTACCTGGCTTGGGCAGTGTGCAACTTCACATACCGGGAGACTACCACTAAGAATGGGGTTGTAGTAAGTATATTTAATGCTACACCTTTGGGTTCTGCATTGTTCTTAGAAAATTCTTGCTTTTTGTAAGGAAACATGATACCAGCAGCGCTTAGAGTACTTGCTTGTTTAACACTTATAAAGTTTCTTGTTTATTTCAGAATAATGAGCCTTTGTTCTGTTTTTAACTTTTCCTGATGTTTTGGCATGTCTGATACATTTCAGAATATGCTACCTCACCAGGACAAGTTTCCTGAGAAGACTTTAAGCCTGTAAGTACATTACTGTATTTAGGCTTAATTTTTTTTTTCTAAAGTTTTCTTTTTGAACTTTTCTCTGGCCTTTTCAATTTAACAATCATCGAGCAACATACAGAGAGTGTGCAATAATACCGATGTAGTTCCAATGACCATCCTTCAATAGTGATGCATAGTTTGGTATGCTGTTTGCGGGCACAAAGTTGTGGAAATGCACTTTCCTGCTTAGATCTCTTGCTTAAAAGCGTGACTTTTCCTGCACTCCTCACTTGGAGTCTCAGGTTGAAGGAAACAGTTCCGAGAGTTGTGATTTCTGATTATGACACGGTTGCTTGAGCTGCTGCCTTTAAAAAAAATCCTTTATGTCAGTTTTGTTTTTGTTTACAAATATCAAGTACAGCAGAATTGTATCACAAGCCAAAATATACATGAGAAATTCTGTCAGCTAAATAGATTTCAAAATACTGTCAATTTAGATTTTCTGTTGAATTTGCAGAAAAATTGCTTGCTCTTGCCAAACTAATCTGCATAACAAAAATAGATTCATCGTTTAAAAGCAGAGGGCTAGATTGGGGCCCAGGTAGTGGTGAGCGCCACTCACAGTCTATGGGGCTCAGGTTGGGACGCCTGAGGAAGGGGAGTACTGCCTCCCTGAGGATGGGGTGGCAGGGGGGACATGGGCCCGCTCAAGTCCACCGCGTTCCAGCCCAAGGCCCTAACACTGGCAGAATGATCCACCACTGGGTTAGTGGGGATCCGCCCGCAACACGCTGAGCCTGTATCAGGCCAGCTCTCGACCAGACTATTGCTTGGTTTCCCTGGGCTGCTTCCTAT
The DNA here is from genome assembly GCF_013100865.1 of Trachemys scripta elegans. Classification (NCBI taxonomy): domain Eukaryota; kingdom Metazoa; phylum Chordata; order Testudines; family Emydidae; genus Trachemys; species Trachemys scripta. The sequence continues at coordinate 65,593,465 of NC_048298.1, forward strand.
TCTTCCCCTTGGGTGTACCTGTGTCCAGAGGTCATCCTCAGTCTCCCCGGAATACACTGCCAAGGGTGGCAACAGCAGTTCCTCAAGTTCTGGAGTGACAGGGCTCTCTGGAAGCTCAGGCTGGTCTCTGGGGCAGCAACGCTTCTCCTTGGCACCCCTCTCCAGCAGCAGGGAAGAAGCATCTGTCTCCTTCGGCAGCTCCCTCCTCAATGAGCTGCTCAGCCAGCCTTTTATACTTACCCTTCCTGTTCTGTCCCTCTGCTTCCGGTGTGTGGTGCGTGGCCTTCCTGGCTCCACCCATCAGGTGGCTTGCGGCATTCCCTCCGCATCTGTGTCTGAGGGAGGCCATGCCTCCTCGCTACAGCACCCTTGTTGGCAGTCTCAGCAGAGAGGACAGGACTGGACAGCCAGGTATGCTGAGATACTCTCTCAGCCCAGAGGATGGTTCCACCTGTTCAATGTTTTTTCTCTTGTGCTCGTCATTTATACTGCACCCATCTCTGTGGTATCTTAGTGCTTGAGAAGTGAGCAGACCTGAGGGACTGATTTACACTGAATAATTCATTAAATAAATTTAGATTCTTTTTCAGCTCAAGTAATATATGAGAGCTTGAGCACCTTCAGTTTATTTTTATTCATACTTATTGAACAAATCTTTCTGCATTTTTATGGTGTGGAATGATTGCAAATATTTCATATTTGAGCTGTATTATTTCAATGTGATTGCTAAAATAAGCTGTGTTATTGTTTCTATACCCTCAATTTAAAGAATGCACAGGCACATCCAGGGTGCATTTAACATTTGTTTTTCCCAAACACGGGCACATGCAAATTTGAAAGTTTTTTCTTCACAACAATTTTGCCAGTAAAATAGAGTCACTGAAATGTTAATAGAAACTGTGCACAAAAGCGTGACCAAGGTAAATTCACTTACAAACATGAATAGATAGTCAAGGAAATTCACCTAGTGCTAGTGTTGAAGCACTTTCCCAATTTAAGGAATCTTGCTTCAACTGGCGCAACTTATGTGATGGTTTTTCTGTGCATAAATAAAGAACTTCACTCCTCAAGTACTGTCAGTCGATACTTTATTGAACTCAATTTCAATTCACAAAACATCTGAAAAAATATTGTCTTTTGTGACTTGACAGCATTCAAATAAATAAGATGCCTCTTCTGTTCTTATGGATTAGTCTTGCTGTACTGAACACTTTCTGGTTAGGATCAAGGGCAATTAAAACTTCCTAAAGAATAAAAGTTACATTAACAGCTGGCTTCATACTAAAAAAGGGATCAAGCATTCGTAGTTGAACCTCCCTCTGAAAGAATGACATTCCAATATCCAAATGCCTTTCAAGCCAGGTCAATGCACATGGCCTGATAATGGATTCCATCACAGGTTTTAATTTAATCTTAAATGGAAATTAACTTTGAGTAGCTAAAGTAGCCCATTCCTAAACAATAAAATGAAAATTGCTACTAATTATGAAATGTCACTTATTACATGCACACACTCACACATTTAGTCATCGTTGTACATTACAAAGACTAATATGCATTTGAAAACAAGGAATCAAGGGAAGCCAGGCTTTCAGGAGCACAGTTCAGTCCATGTGAGCAATTAGCATAAAAGTTCAGTCCACATGAGGCCTGACCAGAGTCCATTCCAGAGCACATTTTTCAGAAACAAAGTCATCTCTTTGGATGTTATAAGTCTGTATGATGTAGTGATTGCATGCTGTGAGCCTTGCAAGGAAAAATACAGAAATTGTGGAGTTTCTTTTAAACCACAGTGAAGCCCTTTCTCTTCTTCTGCTTAAGTGTATAATCCAGAAAGATCCACTAGAACAACCTTTAAACATTACATTCTCCACATACCTTGTACTGTCTGAATTTTGTTAGATAATTACACACTTCTGGCTGGAAATTAGAATACATTTTCTAGCCATCAGAGCCATGAGGTTCTGGAACAGCCTCCCAATTGGCATTGTGGGAGCAAACAACTTCATTACTTTTAAGAGAGTGCTGGACAAATTTATGAGTAGAAATGTGTGATGGGATTGCTTGTGAAGGTGAGGAAAGGGCTGAGCAGCCTTGAGGGTCCCTTCTGGTTTTTGTCTAATGTTCCTAAAAATCTCATGCTTCAGGGTTTTAGCTGGTCAGGAAGGGATCGGAAATGACTAATGCTCTAAGGTGGCACTGACCATTCTTTTTCTCAGGTGTTTGGCTGGATGGATCTTGTTCACATGCTCAGGGTCTAACTGATGGCCATATGTGGAGTTGGGAAGGAATTTTCCCTCAATTCAGATTTGCCGTGACCGTTTTTGCCTTCCTCTGCATGGGATTTGGGTCACTTGCCAGGATCATTTCACTTAATGAGTTCCCTGCCACTGCAGGGGCCTTGGACACTGGTGCACCTCAGTCCCTCCTGTTCTCTGCCTGTAACACACAATAATTTAATCTCCTGAGGGCTATAATACCTTGGTTTAGTGTGTGGGTGCTGGATGGTTTGGTGGCTTGTGATACACAGGGTTAAATGATCTAGTGGTCCCTTCTGGCCTTAAACTCTCTGACTCTATAATTCTCACAATATCAAATATACACCACTTACCATTTTTAAGGGGAAAATCCTGAGGTCTATTCAGGGCCATATTGCACCATCCCTGACATTCCCATAAGTCCCTCCCTTCTTCGTTGTTGTCTTGCCGTCATCCCCTCAGTTCCTTGCAATTTCTTTTTCTTCTCTCATCCCTGTGATATTTCTTTCTTTCTTCTGGCCACCTTCCCATTCCTCTTCACTCTCTCCTGTGCCTTCTTCTCCCCAGCCCTCTCTTTCTCTTTGTTCTTCCTCCTCAGTCAGATAGACATAGAAACACACTCCCTCCTGCATGCCACTCCCCAGCCACACTCCACTGACTTCCTTTCTCACTTCTCTCTGCCAGCTTCCTGCCCTTCACTCCAAGTGGGGGGGATGGGTAATTGTTTACAGACCGGGAGGTATTAGCTGGTGATATGGATTCCTTTACAGCCGGGAAGGGAAGGTATTGGGAAGCTTTTCTTCCACCCTGTTGCTCATGGAAGGTGGGTGGAGTCAGGGGCACTGGAACAGGGCGGGCCAGGGGGCTAGGATCGCATCACTTTTAAAAGTGACCACCAGATCATTTACTGGCTATAAGGGTGAGCGACAAGAGGAGAGGGGTGGAGAGGAGCGAGCAGAAGGTGGAGCCTCGGAGGAAGAAATGGCTTGGGAGCAGAGCCTCAGAGGGAAGCAGGGGTGGGGCCTTGGGGAGAAAGGGCAGCACAGGGGTTGGGCCTCAGGAGGAAGGGGCAGTGCAAGGTGGTGGGGCTATGGTTCGGGGGCTGGTGGGCCTTCCATTTTTAAGGAGTTTCGGTCGCCCCTGGGTGGAGTACAGCCTAGTGGCTTACAAGTGCTTGAGTGACTGCTGCTCACAGGGGGACTGAGTATGGAGAGGAGCAAAGTGAGGAAAGAATGCAACTGGAATAGGAGAGGAGGCACTAGATAAATAGGAGCAGCACTGGGGCAGATAGGGAGAGAGAAGAACAGTAGGAAGCAGGTGGGGATCTGACTAGTCAGTGAGGGTAGAGAGAAGAACAGCTTTTGGAGTGAGTTCAGCCAGGAGAAAACAGTGTGGCTTTTTTTGTTGTTGCCCCCACTCCCTTTCCAAAACTGTTCTGTTGTGGATCCTGACCAACAGGTTGGCTGAGGGGACAAGATGAGGTGTGAGTAGAGGTGACACATCGTGGGGGCATGCAGGGTAAAGTGCCCCTCCCTGCATGGGGAGGCACCAGTTGTCTATGGGCATTAGCATGGCTTTGGGCAGAGAAGTTGCAGTTCTGCACTCTGAAGTAAACTCTGCTGGATTGCTATTTGGCTTCAGTGTAAAGTATTTCACTGTCCTCCTAGTGACGCCAGCTATGGAGCATCAGCAAAGAGCAATTTTACCTGACAGAAAACTGCTATCTAGGTAAGAAAATTTGAGATGAGGCATGCTGAAAAAAATGCTGCCCTGCTCTTGGGTTGTGCTACCACACTGTATTACTGCCACTAGCTATAAAATAAACTATTGGTTAGTCACAGACATTATTTCAATAATACTGTATTATTCATAAGCAACAAATAATGCCACCTTAATAAGATATCCAGCATATGTCCTGCTTTCCCACGGGTTACTGTGTTAGTCATTAGCAGTTAAGAAAAAAAAGTACTCTAAACAGAATCCCATAGCTATGGTCTTGTAAAATTCAATGTTTAACTTTCCAATGAATATAACAGGAATTCCTTTAGATTTTAAAAATGTTAATATTTTAATATAATAGCAATAGTGACCTCAGGGTCAGGTATTTCCTATCAATTAATGACTTGCCATGGTTAAAGGCCTGAGGCTTTGCCTTAGGCCCTCATCTCCAGCTGGCAGTTATTAACGCCCAGAAAATGCCCTCTCCATCAGATACTATTGCTTTGATAATGATAAATAAATAATAGAGCAAATGATATTTCATGGGTGAGAAAATCAGTTACAGCAGAGAAATCCAATGGACTGTCAACAACAGAGCTTGGCCTGAACCAAACCCCCAGATTTACCCCTTCCTTTAATTTTGTTCAGTTTCTGACCTGAACTTTACCTCTTAGGCCCATATTTAAACAAAAGATAAACTTTTGTTAGCTCATCACTAACCAGTGGGAGGCCACATGTGTATCAGATCAACATATAAGTAGGGACCTACCAAATTCACGGCCATGAAAAACCTGTCACGTACTGTGAAATCTGGTCTCCCCCCCTGTGAAATCTGGTCTTTTGTGTACTTTTAACCTATACTATACAGATTTCACAGAGGAGACCAGTGTTCCTCAAATTAGGGCTCCTGATGCAAAAGGGAATTGCAGGGGAGTCACAAGGTTATTTTAAGCGGGTCGCGGTATTGCCACCCTTACTTCTGCACTGCTTTCAGAGCTGGGTGGCTGGAGAGTGGTGGCTGCTGACTGAGGGCCCAGCTCTGTAAGCAGCAGCACAGAAGTAAGGGTGGCAATACCATTTCATGCCATTCTTACTTCTGTGCTGCTGCTGGCAGTGGCTCTGCCTTCAGAGCTGGGCTCCCAGCCAGCAGCCGCTGCTCACCAGCTGCCCAGCTCTGAAGGCAGTCCGCCATCAGCAGCAGCACAGAAGTAAGGGTAGCAGTACCACAACCTCCCTACAATAACTTTGCGATCCTTTTTGGGTCATGATCCCTATAATTACAACACCATGTAATTTTAAATAGCTGAAATTATGAAATTTACAATTTAAAAAATTCCATGACCGTAAAATTGATCTAAATGGACCATGAATTTGGTAGGGCCCTACATATAAGCCAGGTATCTCTGTAAGGTACCAGATTGATTTCTAAAAGTTGGTAGCCTTGTAGATTTTAAATCCTAATCTTCCCATGTACTAGGGCACTAATAGACCTGTGGTAGTATATTTGTTTATTCATTGGCCTTCAAAAAATGTTTTTTTCTCAAAAGGCTTTCATTAGAAACCAAAAATTTTATAAGGACTATGGTTAATAAACTTTTGTAAGCATGGCACTTCTAAAGTAATATTGAACTAAAAATATAAACACACAGGTCCTTGTGTCTTTCTACTGATTAATACTGAGTGATTATAAAACAACAATAAAAAGGGCTTGATGCTGTATACACTTTTTGCCAGGTGTAGTACTTACTTCCATAAGTAGTTCTGTTAACTTAAATGGGATAGAGCCCTAAGACATTAACACAAGGAATTGTAATCCTAGAAATTTTACCACATCCACCTTTGTCCACTGTTTTATTTCATGCAGGTATATTGAAAAAAGACTGTTAGTACATTAATTTTTAAATAAGAAGTGGGCTAAAAAAATTCCCAAGCCATGAACAAACAGAAACCTCTGATCAGCACCCATGTTAAACTGAATATGCAAGGGCATCCTTTAAAAAACATAAATTGCAAACTTGTAATCTGTTGTTATTGATTTCTGGTTGAATTTGCAAGTTGAATGCACCAGGAAAATACTGTACATATATAGTGCTTACTCTTTTAAAAAATCTCCCGGGTCAGCATTTGTGGCACATGCAGTATTTAAATGTGAAATTTAGTTTATTAACATAAATTCTCTGCAGCTTTCTGAAATGAATGTCATTGAATAGAAAGACTTACGAAAAGGAAACTGTGAAATTCCACTTTTATTTTTTGGCAGCCAAGACCAGCTGCTCTATGGGATACATAAGGTATGTTGCATTAAATCCTGTAGCCAAGCAAATAGTAGCAAGAAAAGTATGTGACAAACACAGATCAGCTTCCCACTTCAGGGTAGGCTGTATCTTTAAAACTGGCCCTTAATAAGGGGTGGCATGTGGCACACAACCATCAGGAGCAGACCAGAGGATAGATTGAAACTTATCCACAATTCCTTCCCTATTTCCCCCTTCCTCTGTGGAGAGTGGAGTAAATTATTTCACCTTACTTAATGGGCCAGTTTACTCCCCTCTGGGTACCTGGCCATCTACTCTGGCTGGTGAGTAGTGGGGGCGGAGCCAGGGCACCTTCCATTTCCCACCTTCTCCTTGTCCATTTACTCACGAAGTGTAGAAGAGAGTCCCTGTTTTCTCCACCTCTGGAGTCACAATCTGAGCAGGGGAGCAAGTGGGGGCCCTTATTCTCTGTTGTTCCACTGTGAAGCTGAGTAAAGGCTGTGACTGCAGCTGGGCAAAATTTTTCAACTGAACCAGTATTTGGTGAAAAATGCAGATTCAGTCACACTGAAATAATTCATGAATTCATGTCAATTTCATTGAATTGTTTTGTTCAGAAAAAAATTCAGAAAATAATGTTGAGAACTTTTTCAAATTTTGTATTTGAATTGACTTTTTGTTTAGAAATTTCCTTTTATTAAAAAAAATTAAGACATTAAAAAACTCAAAATCAAAATGAAATGTTTCATTTCAGGTCCAATATAATGTTTGTTGAACCCAAAAGGATTTTTTTCTACTTTCCAGTTTGCTGAAAATTTGGAAAAAAATTGGTTTTTGGTTGAGACGGGAAATTTTTTTTTTTGTGGTTTTTTTTTTTTTTTTTTTTTTTAGGACTGACAGCAAACTGAAAAAAATCTATTTGCTCAGGCCCAGCTGTGACAATACAGTGCTCAGTAAAATGCAAGCATTCTGGCTGTGGGTGTATCATACTATGCCTTTTCTATAGTGTCCCTTTATGCTTCCTTAGTTCTTTTATATTCTACTGAAGTACCAGATTATTTGACATCACTCACTCATTATCTAAGGTCTCGGTCCTGCTTCCACTGTAGCAACCTGAGTTTTGCTATTGACATCAGTCAGAAATGGATCAGGCTTTTAGCTAGATACATGAATCTAAAGGTTTCTGTGTGAGCCAAACTCTTTCTATAAAAGCAAAAGTGAAGCAAAACGTAATCTTTAGGAAAGATCTCACCCCAGGACAACATGAAGGTGAGCACATTCCTGCACCAGCATGAACATCTGTCTGTCAAACCAATGTTATCGTGTGCACCTACAGCAACTTTATTCTATAGAGTGAAAATGGAAATGCTTAGGCAGGTGTCTTAGCTGACATCTATTTGAGTGACAGATACAGTATTTGTGAGGCAGGAGAGTGATGTGTGCTTTTATTTATTTATAAAGCAGTCTCTCCTCCAACGTTTCAGTATGTTTTAAATCATACTTTTCATACAGGAATTGAGGATATTTGTTTTTTGTAGCATGGCGTCAATGATCCCTGGAGTTAGGGATGCATAATTGTTTACATTCTAACTCCTTTTGAGTCACTTGAGCTTCTGTAACAATCACTGTTCAGTCTAAATTCTAGGCTTGACTTCTGTCCAACATGATTTTTTTTTTTAAAGCTGTCTAGTTATTTTTGAGTACAAGTAGGATGAATATGTACATTTTCCTCTGAAGCTGTGCTCGGAAATATTCTGCATTCAGTGGAGACATGCCTGTTTACACCGGCTGAGGAGCTTCTCCATTTTTATTATGTATTTTATTTTATTGTTACGGATGCAACTGTATAACTTTTGTAAACTCTGTGAGTAAAATTCATCCACCTGGGAGGGCGTCACAATGTAGCTACCTGTTTGCAGATCTTTATGTGCAGTGAGGCTGGCACAACTTTTAATGATTTCTTTCCTATCACAGCTGTAAATTTACAAAGTGCAGGGACAGCTGGTGGAATGGTTTGCAGATTCTCCCAGCCGGTGTTCATTCGATAACCTAACCCTATATCTGAGGCTACACTTGCGCATGTTTTTTTTTATTCAGTGTAAACGCTATGCAGCTGTGGGGAGAGAATGAGGGGAAAGGTTGTTCTGAGGTCTTTTCAGTCTCTGGTGTAACAACAACTGAAGCAGCTGATGATCTGACAGAGTGCCATGCACTTTGCCCATCCCCTCCCATCCATGGCATACCCCCTACACACAAGGTGGGGACAGGTGGCATAGAACTGGCTATGCTGGCTTTGTTCCACCCAAGGAAAGGATTCCCCTGTGTCAGGGGAAATCCTGAGCTGCTCCTTTTAGGGTAGCTTTCTGGCTCCTTTGTGTTGTTGAGAAAGCAGCCAGAACTGAGAATTGAGCCTGTTGTGTTCTTACTTGGAGCAGCATTATCTGAAACAGATTATGTTTCTGCTGAAAGACAAGGGGCTTAAAGTGTAAAAAAAAAAAAAAAAAAAAAAAGTTATCCCACCCTGGATTATCCTGAAAAATATTTGTCAACAAGTTATATATTGTAACTAATGTCAGATATTATTTAGTTCCTGGGTTGGAGACTTCATCAAATCATGTAGAGATTAGTTTAGATGAGGAGGATTTGTGTAACCTTTAACTTTACAGAGCTATAGAGGCACATTCATAAATCCTAGCCTCATGCCACAGAAAGTAGTAAATCCCATATTTTTAATAAATGAGCAGGTAGGGTAATAGATATATACTGATCACTCCAAATACCACTGAAACCTGCCACAAGGTTTTAACACAGCAGTTCTTTCACAGCATTCAGCAGGGCTGTTTAGCAGTTTAGGACAGGATGTTAAGAATAATACCATATTCATTTGAAACTGCTCAGGGGATCTAGAAGGCAGAATGTAATTACCTACATTGACATTTGGCTGGTACACCTCTGTAATCCTCTTCTTTTACAAAAAGTGCTGGGTAGTTTTAATGGCCATAACTGGCTGAAACCTCAGTTTGAGTTCTAATTCCAAAGACGGAAGCAACTGAATTAATACATGATTGGCATTAGCCCAAAGGACAGAGTTCCACCTCTTGAATTATTAGCCTCACTTTCAGCACCATCTATATGCTCCTTGGAGGTCTCCCATCTGTTTATTCATATACCTACTCAACTATGTAGAGCTAACTGGATCACAGCACGTGGCTGAACAGCAGCAGATCATGTCTTACTACATTTATACTGAGGAGTGTTTCTACACACTTTAAATTTTATAGTGCTCTGGAGTGTATTGATAGTTTCCCTTTAAATACCAAGAACAAATGGGAGCCAATTTTATACCTGTGAGAAAGTTGTCAGAATTTTTTTTTGTCGAACCCAAGTAATTAATATACAATTATACAGTATCTAAACCAGATATCCAAATTAGTAATATTAATGCAAACTAAAGTGCATTGGTTCATTTACAGTAGCATATATAGAATATGTATATAATGTATAATAATATAAATGTATGTAATTTCTAACCAGCTCTACCTCACAGAAGGTGTAAAGGGCAACATTTCCCATTGAATGTATAAAATAATGTACCGTACTGAAATGCAGTTTTGCTAAATGGTTTTCAGACTATGGAAACTGAATGAGCAATGGCCAAAACTAGGTTTACCCTTTTTGACCAACCTATGTGTTTTTTCCCCATGCATTCCCATTTGAAATGTGGTAGACATGCAGTTCTGGAGATAGAAAATGGAATAATCTCAAATAATATCAGATGAGTGTTTCTGCCCCCAATAGACTTTATTTAAATCACCTGTCAGCAGAACCACTAGTAGACTTTTGTCCTTTATTAGAAACACTCCTATGAGCACATGCCCAAGTTGTGTATGCTGAACTCAAGGTTGAATTTATACAAAGGTATGTGTTTGCAAATCCCTGACTTGAATGAGCATTTTGTGTCTGCAATTCTGGTTCATGCAAAAGTGTGCACATATTGTTGCACATAAATTTTTTTTAAAACATTCCTGCTATACTGGTTATTACTGAGAAATGGGGTCTTTGTTATCTCTCTATATCTAGTATATTTTTGGAAGACATAGCAGGTGCTCTTTTGGAACCTCATCCAGAAATATTTTCTTTTCTCTAGCAGAGATTTAGTTAGAATTCCCGAAGTGGCTGTGTTTTTTAGTATCTTTATCATGATCTGCTCTTTAACCCATGATCTGTGGAGCAGTATTTCATTCTCATGTTGAAAAAAGCCAAGGTAGGGATTGTTTTGCTTAGAACTGGCTAGTATTTATTCTCAGGGATAAGGCAATTGGGCTCAATTGGAATTTTTGGCTGTTGTGTTTAGTTAATGGGAGCAGAAGATCTACAATTATATTGTAATCTATGCATTGGGAAACAAATTAGTAACAAATATTTTTTAGGTCCTAATGTAGAAAACATTGTGAGGTAGAGTAAACACTACTACATTTTTTACTGGCAAACAGAAAAAGCCATCTGTGAGAACACAGCAAGGGTGTATTGAAATGAACATGGCAGGGCAGCAGAACAGTTGCTCGTCAGGGAGTACATCATGCATTGGTGTAGAAAAGCAAGTCTGAAATGCAACCAGAGGTCTTGCACATCAACTGACCCATCCCTAGAGGAGCAATCATTCAACACTATGCATGAACACACCAGGGCATGTAGTCTGGACAATCTTCACAGCCTCTGAGGATATGTAGTCCTGTATCAGTGATGTTGTGTCATGATCTAGCCCAATAATGTGCATGAGGAAGGAGGAAGAGGATGGGGGGCGGACTTTTTAGTGAAGAGTAGTGGCCTGGGATTAAGAAGCTGTTGAAAAATCTCAAAACTGTGATTTTGAAGCTCTTCATTAGGCAGGACCTTCCTTTGACAGCTAGTAAAAGAAGTTGGTGAGGGCCCACTCTCAGAATTACTGGGAAACAACTTTGTGAAACTCCCACTAGTATATACATGAAAGCTGCTTGAGCAGCAGAAAAAAAACAGAAAGCAAAAATATGTATGGAAATGAAGATTTGTAATTTGCATGGTTACAATAGGGCATATTATAACATTTGTCTTTACTACAAAATACTCCGATGACTCACACAGGATTGAAGAATGATTACGCTACTGCAAAGTATTGTAAGGAAAAAAGGATTAGTGAATCATAATACAGCTGGTTATATGGAGATGCTAATTGTCATAGTTCATATTTATGCGTTGATGGGTAAAAAGAAATATACAGAGCACTGTATTGTAGATACATATGTACTGTAATGGTACCAGAGATGGGTGAGTGTTAAATTATTCAACCCATCCCCATGTTGAGGTTGCATGATTGATGCTACTTTTTGGCACATATATGCTGAAATCCAGGAAGCAGCCACACTGGGACTTTGCTACAAGAACGATCTGCTGTAAAAGATGTTTCTTTTCAGATACAGTGGGTCATATACTAGCAATGGGCAAACCTACTGAAGTCTTGATGATTGGTTCTGGTAAACAATTCTAAGTTCAAGTGCTTATCACTACTTTTTGAGCTCCCTCACCACAATTTTGACCCCTCCTTGCTGGTGATTCTTAGGGTACGTCTATACTTACCTCCGGGTCCGGTGGTAAGCAATCAATCTTCTGGGATCGATCCCGGAAGTGCTCGCTGTCGACACCGGTACTCCTGCTCCGTGAGAGGAGTACGCAGAGTCGACGGGGGAGCCTGCCTGCCGCGTGTGGACCCGCGGTAAGTTCAAACTAAGATACTTCGACTTCAGCTACGTTATTCACGTAGCTGAAGTTGTGTATCTTAGTTCGAAGTGTGGGGTTAGTGTGGACCAGCCCTTAGACTGGCTCTTTTCCTCTAATAGTACTGTGGCCGCCTTCCAACATCTGGTCTCTTGAACTGCTTCATGCTGACAGAGAGCTATGTGTTGATTACAACTCAAGCACATTTAGGGGATTGTGATCTCTTTCTCTTTCTTTCTTTATCCTGTCTCTGAAAGGTACTCATCCTCCTGTTTAACAAGAAACCACCATCAACCATATTCACTAACTCTCTCCAAACACACACACACCAATTGTGGATACATTACTTATTACTTATTTATTACTCCTGATTTTGCTGGCATGGCAGAAAAGTATAGGACAAGTAGGGGAGTGGCAGTTGAATCTTCTGTTTTGTAATGGGGACTTTTTCAAATAACTTGGCAGGAATCACCAGTTTTGCTTGAGCTGACCTGGCTAGTCAGTAGGTGATATTTAGGAGAGGCTTACGGCCAGCCCTCGCACCCATGGTAATATTGAAGATGAATCTCAGACCATTTCAGTATGTAGGCACAATACAGTGAGTTAAGACTATAAAGGCAGCTGTGAACAGACTTTGTTAGTTAAGGGACATAGAATCCAAGTCACTGCTGGGTAAGCAGGTTCAAATCTATTAACTTCAGTGTTTTTGAGCCAACTTCTGCCATGGACAAATGTGACCCACTTTATCAATCCTATATATACATGTTTTAGTCAGTATAACCTAAATATTATTTAGGGCTCATTCTTGCAGTCTTTACTCAATCAGAATTCCCACTGAGTGTAAAATTGCATGATAAAAATATTAAGCAATTAAGAAAAAGTTTCTTACAGGTATTAGTTGAATGTTTAATTACTTTAAAACTATTTTAGGAGTAGGGTAGGTGGAGGAGGAGAGAAATGATGGTTTCTTTAAAACCTCCAACCAATTATAAAAATATGCAATACATATTTAGAGTTTTCTGGGCTAAATTTTCAATTTTTTGTGCCCAAATTTAGACTCCTTAAAGGGTTCTCATTTTCAGAAATGCCCTCTGAAAGTCAGACCTCTTGAAGATGTCCCAACTGGGTCACCCAAAACCACTAGTTGCTTTTGAAAATGTAGGCCTCTGATTTTATTTTCGTTGTTGTAAAGATCTTGAAATGCTTGGGCCAGATGGGCCAGTCTGGCTAGGCCTGAGCCGAGACTAGTGTATCTTTTCATTATACATAGGTTGCTGGCAGAATATAATGCAGCACAGACGTGAATGCACTGAATACTAAGTAAAGAGAAGTGGGCAGATTTTTTTTCTTAAATTTCCTACCTCATTCCTGGGTTGCTGCAGACGTGCTACAAATTCTATACTGTACAAATATCTTTAACACAAATAAAACACTAAAATTGATTTTTTTTTTGGTGTGGAAAATTCTTTTTATTGTCACACTGGACACTAATTTCATTTCATTACCACATCCCCAGCTGCATTCACAGTGAAGTCCCATATCTCCTTAACACAAAGTTAATAGGAATAAAAAAACCCCCAAAACAAAACATATAATTGTTGCTTGAAAATTCCATCTAGGCTAGAAATGGAAAGCTACTGAAGAATTTAACAAATCTATATACACCTCTACCCCAACAGAATGCGATCCGATATAACACGAATTTGGATATAACGCGGGAAAGCAGCACTCCGGGGAGGGGGAGAGGGGGGAGCTGCGCGCTCCAGCAGATCAAAACAAGTTCAATATAACGCGGTTTCACCTATAACGCGGTAAGATTTTTTGGCTCTCAAGGACAGCATTATATCGGGGTAGAGGTGTATCTGGCTAGTACCAGAAAAATATGTATCACTTATCCAACGTGTATGGGAACCCCAAAATGAAAAGATTGGATGTTCAGTACGTTAACTTATCACCTGAAAGAAACTGACTGGAATTTTGTACCATTTTATGCTCATCAGCATTCAGCAACAATGCATGAGAGAGGAAAAAATACAGAAACATAAGGAAGAGAGATAAAAGGAGAGAGAGCTGAAAAAAGATAAATGACTGTGCTGTCAGTGCAATATAATGAAAATGAAATCAGTTGTAGGCAATGCCCAATTGCACAATGTGGATAGCCCCAGACAGTGTTTTCAATAAAAATATATTTCTTATTTCCTTTCTTTACTAATGTAAAGATAAATGACTTTGTTGTAATTGTACTGCAATGGAAATACCGTCCCGGATCCTACAAATTCTTAAGTGTGTCTCTAACTTTACTCATGTGAAGAGCCCCATTGACTTTGATGGCTTTGTCTACAATGGAAAAAATGACTGTTAGACAATGTGCTAACTAACATTTTCTACTTACGTAGAAAGTAGTTGAGCCTTTAGTGTGGACCAATGCAGTCATATTTAAACATGTTAGCTGCTCACAGCTACCCTGGTTAGCTCACAGCTACCCAGGCAAACATGTCTTAAGATGAAACTTTAAAAGCGATAGAGTTTCTGATTTTCTAACAAGGGGTCAACTAGGGGTAGCCACGACCTACTGACATGTTTTGAAATGGAGCTCTTTGTCCTCCCTAAGGGCAAAATTGTGTTTAATATCATGTTAGTTACAATGCTTTAGCTAACACATTTTCTAAGATGATGTATTTTCCTAAAATAGGAAGGCCTTAATGGGACTATCCATATGAATAAAGTTACATATGTGCTTAAGCATTTACAGGATCATGAGCAAAATTTAACAGAAATGCATGTTTTAAAATCATAGGAAAGGAATATTTTCAAGAAAAAATTCCTTTCCTATATCTATCACCAATAACAGCATAGATTACCAAAGCAGAAATAATAAAAATCTAATTTACATTTCACTGAAATTTTCAGTTTTGTTTATAGTCAGGTTCTAATCAGTTTCATATTCAGTTTCTTTAAGCACAGTGCTGCAATGTTTGGATGTCAACTACAATAGGGAAATGTGTATTTGTTTAAAAATCTATTTGTACTAGAATTACAAAGAAACCAAAGAAATAATGACAACAGTAAAAACATACTATTTCTGTTGGATTTAGACTTTGTAAAAGTTTGTTTTTAAAAATGTAAATGTTGCATCAGTTTGACCTGACAGTGTCCCTCTAAGGAATTTAGCCTTGAACAACAATAAACTGTTTACAAACCAGTATTTTCTTTCATGTTAACTTCTTAAAGCTGCTGACTTGGTGCAATCAGAGCAGCTATTCGCAATTAAAAATATCCCTGATCACCTAGTTAAACCATAGCTATGGTATTTTATAATTGCTATGGTGTTGGGCTATTAGCTATTCACAGTAGCTCAGATACAAGTAGATAAAGCCATCCAGTCACATATTGCAGCCAGAAAGATACACACTTTGGATATATTTCCTTTTTCTTCATCTTGGCTTACTTATATGTGTAAAAATCATTTCTCCTGGCACCTGCGAGTGTACAGGGGGCTTCTGTATCAGAACACCTGTACTTTTCAAGACCAGTTTCAAATTTAGAAAAGTACTAGGAGTGTTGTCTATTTTTAATATACTCCAGCCCTTCTGTAGTTTTAGTTTTCTGTTTGTTCCCTCCGTTCTGTGTCTTTGAGCTCTGGGAGAAGAAGTGAATGATGGGTAACATAACTTTCATTTGCTATGATCATTGCTTTTGAGATGCTTTGAATTAGATATTCAGAAATGGCATCACTTTTAAAATTTCATCTTAAATATATCTGAGTAAGTCTTTTCAAAGTAGGTTAATAGTCTTCATAAATGAGGTTCTGTTTGAAACTCTTATAGTCATTTTCATTTTCTGGGTCACCCATCTTATTGCACCTTGAGTGTCAGTCATCTACAGTTGTGGGAGAGCAAAACCAACCATCTTTAAGCAAAATCATTTCAAAAACAATAACATGAATTTTTTAAAAGACACCATGTTGTATTCTTTCTTGGCTTTTTCATCTGTGGTTTTATTTTTAATATTCACTGGGTGTTTCTACCCACTACTACAGGAAAAAATGTGTCTTGAAGTCAGAGAAAAATCTCAAAATGCTGCCTTCTTTAGTCATACAGAAATCACGTGACACAACTCAGGCAGTTGCTTTGATAGTCTTCTGTTTGTGTTAGTGTCTGTAGTTTAGATGAGTGGTCTAATTATTCGATCCATTGGTCTGATTCCTGAGTCCCCAATGACATAGGATTTAGTGTTTGTGTTATAAAATACCTGCTCTAGTCAGTGTATGAGAACATTTCAATTTTTACAAGCTCAGAAGGCCTGCTACTAAGCTCGGTACACCATTTGTATTTGATATCTTCCTAGAGCTTTAAGAAAGCCTACTACTTTAGGTTAGTAGTCTGACAAACTCAGTCTCAATTTCAACCATAATAACAAAGCACACACACACAGGATATATATACATAAAGCTTTCCAGAGTCACTCTTGCTCATACATGCTTTGCAGAATGATCAGGTGGATCTAGAAATTGAATTATAGGGGCATGTATTGCCTTTGCAGCTTTTTTTTCAGCTCTGGTATGCAGTCCATATAAAGAAAATGATGAGAAGAATCAACAATGTAGCGAAAGTGGTGGCTGCCAGTCTGAGATCTAGTCCTTATAGGATTGAGTTTTACCCCAATAGCATGCGGTGTAAATTGAGCCCCCGTATGCCATCACAGATATTTCTGGGCCTGGGAAAGAGAAATCATTTTCCGGGGCTCTGCTGCTAATGACACTGCTTTGAAGTATGTTGTGAGTCAGTGCATTGTCTGGTTCACTGGCCATGCCCGCCTTCCCCGGCCATTGCTGCCCACTTTTCAGATTACGTTGGCAGATGCCTGCTATAGAAAGATCTGTGAATGTCCTGTGTGTCCCTCATCTCCTTTCGGGTGCACTTTCTGCATTGAGGACCTCCACTCTGGTAAAACCAGAAGCTGTCGTGAATGAAGCCCGTATTGTTGCAAACTGTCAATGATCTACTGACCCTTCTTTTTCCATTAGTAAACTAACTGGGAAGTGATCAAACCCAGCTGTAAAAGTAATAAGAAATGTTTTGAACTTGTAAGTGGCCTGTGTGGAGACACTGGCAATAATAGAAAGTTGCTTATGGTATTTATCAGTCTCTGAAATAGACTGTATCATGATCAGTGGAAGTGGAGTCAGAGGGCCCATGTTCCTTGAAGCAATTTGACAGGTTTCAGAGTAGCAGCCGTGTTAGTCTGTATCCGCAAAAAGAAGAACAGGAGTACTTGTGGCACCTTAGAGACTAACAAATTTATTAGAGCATAAGCTTTTGTGGACTACAGCCCACTTCTTCGGATGCATATAGAATGGAACATATATTGAGGAGATATATATACACACATACAGAGAGCATAAACAGGTGGGAGTTGTCTTACCAACTCTGAGAGGCCA
>NC_048298.1:65920807-66102462 GCF_013100865.1 Trachemys scripta elegans
TCTGCTCCTGCTTTCCCTGCTAACTTGGCACCCCAGCACCCTGTCTTGCTGAGCCAGACACACCTGTCTGCTCCAGCACAGACCCCAGGGTCTGAATTACTTTCCCCAAAGCTGCAGACTTAACTGAAAGCAGCTTACAGGAGTGTTCTTGCCTTTAACACTCACATGCCCAACTCCCAATGGGGTCTAAACCCAAATAAGGGTTTATTTATAAACCCAAGGAGGTTGTGGAATCTCCATCTCTGGAGATATTTAAAAGTAGGTTAGATAAATGTCTATCAAGGATGGTCTAGACAGTATTTGGTCCTGCCATGTGGGCAGGGGACTGGACTCGATGACCTCTCAAGGTCCCTTCCAGTCCTAGAATCTATCAATAAATCCGTTTTACCCTGTCTAAAACGTATACAGGGTAAACTCCTAAATTGTTCACCCTCTATAACACTGATAGAGAGAGATGCACAGCTGTTTGCCCCTCCCCCAGGTATTAATACATACTCTTGGTTAATAAGTAAAAAGTGATTTTATTAAATACAGAAAGTAGGATTTAAGTGGTTTCAAGTAGTAACAGATAGAACAAAGTGAATTACCAAGTAAAATAAAATAAAACACAAGTTTATGGCTAATACAGTAAGAAACTGAATACAGATAAGATCTCACCATTCCAGTATGTTTCCTTTTACAGACTAATCTCCTGCAAGTCTGGGTCCAGCAATCCCTCACACCCCCTTTACTGTCCTTTGTTCCAGTTGCTTTCAGGTATCCTGGGTGGGGGGTGGTGGTGGAGAGGCTCTCTTTAGCCAGCTGAAGACCAAATGGAGGGGGGTCTCACATGGGCTTAAATAGACTTTCTCTTGTGAGTGGAGACGGTCTTCTCTCTCCTATGCAAAGTCCAGCTCTAAATGGAGTTCTGGAGTCACCTGGGTAAGTCACATGTCCATGCATGACTCTCAGTTTTTACAGGCAGAAGCCATTGCCCATATGGTATCTTGAATGTCTCCAGGAAGACTTCTTATGTGGATTGGCGCATTCCAAGATGCATTGTTCCTTAAGTGCTTCCTGATTGGGCACTTAACTTTGCGAATTCCTTTCTCCAGGAACTGACCAAATGTTCTACTAAGGACATTTAGAAATCAAGCCAGTACACGGCCAATATTCATTACTTCGCATACAAAAATGATAAATGCATACAAATAGTATTAATAGATTCAGTAGATCATAACTGTTACATGGCATATGTAACACAGAACATATTCCAGTTATGTCATATATATTCATAAGCATATTTCCATAAAGCCTTATGGGGGGGTGCCGTCACACCTTCCAACTCTGATATTTTCTGATTCTGTGATTCTATATCTTTTCCCACCCCTGATCTTATCACAAGGAAATCTGCATGCATTAGAAAGTTCAGCAAATAATGTGTTCCACTTGCTGTAAAGGTTGCAGAGAAGGTCTCTATATGTCTTGGCAAAAATGAATATATATATTTGCTTCTTTGGGCCAAAACATTCAGAGGTCTTCTATGCAGCCTTCACAGAAGGTGCAACACATTCTTTGACAACCTATAAAATCAATGACTGAAATAGGTAGTTTATCAATAAATCAGATGATTACAAAAATCTCTCTCAACTCTAAAACACTAAAAATCATCAGGGAAATATGGATGGAAGTAGTTTTCTCTTCTTTGTTTTTAATGATTGGGAGGGCAGCACACAGACAAGGTAAGAAGTTTTTCAGAGGCATTATAATTACATGTAATAAAACGTGATGGATTCGGCTCTGAGTTACTACGGAGAATTCCTTCCCAGGTGTCTAGCTGGTGGGTCTTGCCCACGTGCTCAGAGTCTAACTGATCACCATATTTGGGGCTGGAAAGGAATTTTCCCCTGGGTCAGATTAGCAGAGAACCTGGGGGATTTTGCCTTCCTCTGCAGCCTGGGGCATGGGTCACTTGCAGGTTTAAACTAGAATAAATATTGGATTTTCTGTAACTTGAAGTCATTAAACCATGATTTGGACTTCAGTAACTCCGTCAGAGATTAGGGGTCTATTACAGGAGTGGGTGGGTGAGGTTCTGTGGCCTGTGAAGTGCTGGAAGTCAGACTAGATGATCCTGATGGTTCCTTCTGACTTTAAAGTCTGAGTCTACATCACAACCTAGTTTTGATTAAAATACAAAACTACTATATGCAATGCAGTTTTTATATTTCAAGAAGATGGGAAATAACTGTGCAGTTTAACTGGAATTTACACTTTAAGAGCATAAACATGATTTTTTTTTTCAAATGAAGAGATTGAGTTTGGCCCAGTACAGTACATATATCACCCAGGGATGGCTGAAAATGGCATTATGCCTTTTCTATGTTTGTACATGCTCACTATATTGGTTTGCTATCTTGTCCATTGTCCTTAGTTTCAGGGTGTTGATGCTTATCTTGCCTAGTACAGACATGCATACTGCAGTCAAGCCCCTATTTACAATTTAATCTTCCATTCACTTTCCCAGTCATACCCACTAAAAATGAGGCAAGTTACTTATGTCAAGGCAGGCTTACACCTAGGCCTTACTGAGAGCCTTTGGGCATTACCATAATATAAATATTTACTTCTTCTTCTACTACTAAAACTTACCAAGGTCTATTTTTTGTGTGTGTGTGTGTGTGTGGTCATTACTATAGAGTATTCATAGGCTAATCACCTATAGACTTCACAGTTAATAAACGTCAAAGGGAAATACCATTGTAAATAAAATGTTCCTGCAGATGATAAACCCTATCTCGCTTTAAATGGAAAAAAAAATAACACTCTAATAATATATCACAATGGATATGTAAAAGTAAAGGGAGGAATATAGTTTAGCCAGTGTCTTAATTTTATTATATGGTGAAAAAATTATTTATTACTTGTTAGGAAGTGGGTAAGGAGAATGCCCTTTAAGATGTGATTGTGTTTTGCTAGCTGTCACAAGGCATTAACCCCTGGAAGCCATAACTTGCTAGCCTCTGGAGACATGAGTCTAAGTCCTTATGAGACATCTGAAAACGATTTTGATGGTCTCTAGCTTGATCCTCATATAACAAACCACTTACACAATCATAGTAATAAAGGGCACAGGACTGTAGTTGGGGGGGAGGTGAGGATGGTTACACATGGGGTTTGGTTCAGTGGAACAATACACCTTGCACTAGACCAATGGCTTCATATTTGGGATACAACAACTTACCCAAACGCTTATGGAAAAATCCCATATAATTTAAAAGAAATTGATAAACTTTCTGTAGGTTTTCTGCACCATCCTTTACAAATGAATAGGGAATATTATATCGGCTATAGAATTCTACAGGCTAGATTTGATAACCCCATGGAAGATTATCATTCTATGTTAAATTCTATAGGATTTTAGAGTCATTTCTATAGAAAGCTTTAAGTTTCAAGTCTATTGGATATTCTAGGATTACCTACAAGGGCATTTTTAGTTGTGTTCAATACCTCCACTCATTAAATACTCAACATACCCTTTTAGCAAATAAATACCTGGGCCCCGAAGACCCCTCTTTATAATAAGGTTGCCATCCCTTTTAGGATCACAAAGAGTCTCTGGCAACAGCGTAGCTGCTGGTTTGCTTCCTAGGCACTTCTGTATCAAGGGCCTGATGCAAAGCCCATTACAATTCATTGAAAGGCTCCCATTGACTTCAAGGTATTTTGGATCAGACTCTAAAAGAAGTCAGGAGAGTGCTCTAATGTCATCATTTAAATCCATCTTTCATACAGAACTTCTCGTCTGCAGATGGATCCATGGCGTAAGCCAGAGAGAGAGGTAAGGGGAGCAGTAGAACTAGTGTGTCATTAGAAATAAATCAATGTGAAGTTTATCAGCTGAATGGTGCTCCTCGTCCTCAACGAGTAAAAACCTTAAAAGGAAGTATTTAAAAAAGTGACTTCTTCAAATTGTGGTGTGTGTGTGTGTATATAAACCCTCATGATATGTGATTGACACATATATAATTTCCAAGTCTGCATAAATCCGGTGTACATCACGATAAAATGAGCCCCCCCCCCAACTTTAGAAAAGTCTGTTCTTGTACAAAAAATATATTTTACTGGATAGGGTTACCATATTTCCACAATCAAAAAAGAGGACACTGGGGTGGGGTGGTGGAGCCCTGCTCTAGCCCCTGCCCCCATCCACTCCCTCCCACTTCCCACCCCCTGACTGCCCCCCTCAGAACCTCCAACCCCCCCCCTGCTCCTTGTCCCTTGACTGCCCCCTCCTGGGACCCCTGCCACTAACTGCCCCCTAGGACCCCACCCCCTATCTAAGCCTCCCTGCTTCTTGTCCCCTGACTGCCCCCTCCTGAGAACCCTCCCACCCTAACTGCCCCCCTAGGACCCTACCTGTCCCCTGACTGCCCCAACCCTTATCCACACCCCCACCCCATATTCACACCCCTGCCCCCAGACAGACCCCCCCCCCAGGACTCCCACGCCCCATCCAATCGCTCCCTGTCCCTTGACAGGACCCCCAGAGCTTCCGACCCATCCAACCCCCTCTGCTCCCTGCCTGCCTTGACCCCTCTCCACACACCCCCCCCGACAGACCCCTGGGACTCTCACGCCCTATCCAATTGCTTCCCGCCCCATGACAGGACCCCCAGAACTCCCGACCCATCCAACCCCCTCAGCTCCCTGCCTGCCTTGACCCCTCTCCACACCTGTGCCCCAACAGCCCCCCCTAGAACCTCGGCCCCATCCAATCCCCCCTACTCTCTGTCCCTTGACTGCCCTCTCCAGAAACCCCCTGCCCCTTCTCCAGCCCCCTGGCCCCCTTACCCTGCTTCTCAGAACAGCATGTCAGGCTCTGTGCAGAGCCAGACACGTGGCTGCGCTCCCCAGTGCAACACACAACCCGGTCCCTGCCCCTGCACAGTGCTGCCGGAGCGGGGCGCTGGGCAGCAGGGGGAGGGGGAGAGGAGAAGGAGCTGCCAAGGCCCAGTGCAAACTGCCCGGCTGGTTGGCGATCTGAGAATGCAGGGAGGGGAGAGAAGGGGAGTAGTTCTACATTGGCCAGGCTGTATTCCAGCAGCTGATCTGAAGCTGCGGGGGAAGGGCTCTGGCTGCTGGAGCCCCATGCAAGCAGCTGAATTTCTTGCAGCCCTGCTGTGCTCTGCATGGCGGGGAAATCCCAGACATTTGTAGCTATTTACAAATTCCCCCCGGATGCTATTTTTAACCCAAAAAAACGGACATGTCTGGGAAAATTCGGACGAATGGTAACCCTATTACTGGAACAACATATTTTTCAACTACATTTTCTGTAGTGTCAATCCACTTTCCCCTGGAAGCTGGGAGACACAGATTAGTGACACCAGCAGAAAAAGAATATGGTTTCATTGCTATGTCTTTTAAAATTATAAAACAGTGTAATGGAAAGAGGTGAAAAGCTACAAGGAATATTTGAAATGGTGGTGACTTTTAGGCCTAAACATTGGCCATGGTGAGTACATGCAGTTGAATCCTTTGAAGCTCCTAATCAGTGTGGATGTGGCTGCTTTCACTGGCTCTCCTCCCTTCATCTCAAAGCAGCCCGGTAGCTCTGCCATGAGTACCTCTTCCCTCAAAATGGAGTCAGTTACTTTAGTCTCCTGACTACGCAAAGGGCAGTCAAGCAGAATGACAGTAGGGAAGCTTGCCTTCCATCAGATAGGTTTAGTTCCATCCCCAGCTGAGTAAGATCTAGGAAGGCCAAATGGCTCACATAGCTAACAGAGACAGCCCCCAGTTGATAGCTCTGAAATCCAGTTGTCAGAAATCATCTTGCCCCCAACCCCACACCACACCATGTGAAGTGTGCTCTGCTTCTTATCTTCCACCCAGCAGGCATCCTGTAGTGGTCGTGGCAGCCTTAGGGACAAAGTAATCCCTTTGGCTCCAGTTATGAGTGAATACAGGGAGAAAGAGAGAAAGGGGGTCCATGGAGGGGCGATGCAGGTGGGAGGAGCTGGTTGGGATGGGAAGCTCATTTCAATCAACTCTTCCCTCCCAGCAGATCTGCTTTTCCCATCTGCAGAGTGGGCTTGGTTCCTCTGGGCCTCAGACTTGCTCATTCTCCAGGATCAGTTGGCTCAGTTAAAGGAGCGGTTTTGTAGCAGTAAGGGGGTAATACATTCATCACAAAGCCAGAGTTTGGCCCCAGTAGCACTTCGCACATTTCTTCAGTGGTCACCGTGATATACAAATGGAGAAAGAGGAAAAGAGCGAGAATTAATTCATTGTACAGTGGAGCAGAAAGCTCACATCTGTCCTTTATACAAGCCAGTACACCCCATTTATTAATGCTGTTCTTTGCACTGCCAGGTCTAAGCAATTAACTTACACTGACTGGCTTCCCTAGTGTGAGGAAGAAGAGACAGTATGTTCATCATGGGAACATATTGATTTAAAAATAAAATTCTAAAGTAAATTGCATAATTTTCAATATGCTACAGACTGGAAGATAAATTCCTGGTCACCTGTAGTAATTAAGGAATGAATATAATACTCAAAATTCTGAGGCTGATAGGCTGTTAAAAAGTGAACAAGTGAAAAGCAGTTCTGGGGGAAACAAGATAAAGCTTCTTTACTGTACAAATTAAAGTCTAGATTCTAAACCCAATGCACTGCAGTACCCCATAATGCTGAAAAAATATCTACCAATGCACATGTACAAGTATTAGGAGCGGCAGATTTTCTGAGATAGACAACCGTCTGCACTGCGCATCTGAGATTAAAATCCACTAGCCCTAAGGCACCTATTTGTAAAAAGATATTTAGGTCATTTCTGTGCCCATTCTGTTTTTTGAGGTGGAAAAATTTGTAACACTAGCTTTTACATAAAGATCCTGCTTTCAATTTATTAGCTCTCTTTACTCCTTCCTCAAGCCTTTCAGTTAGCCCCATTGAGGTTAAATTCCAATGTGAAATACAAAGTGAAATGAAAGAAAGGTTCAAAGTGGGGGATAAACAGATGATTTAAAGTAAACACAGGTATCCAAAATACAGTAAGCAGGACAATTAAGATGTCATCAACATCATTTTAGAAAGATTTGGCTTGTCTATTTACTCTAAGGCTCCTTACCAAAATTTTATTTGCTATGATGTTTTCCACTTAAACAGATGGTGAAGCAACCTTCTGGGTATAATGCTGGATGGGCTGTTTGAGAGGGATTTAAAATAATAAATAAGAGGAAGGATAAAGTACATCACTGCGGGGGATTGTATAAGCAAATAAAAAACACAGAGCAAGGCTAAAATTAAATATAAAGCAGCGATCGCTGCATGTGTGATGATAAGCAAAGACATTGCAGAGTAAAACAATCAGATATGCTTGCTTATACAGGCAGACTCTGCTACCTTAATCACATTGAGTAGTACAGGTAGCTCACTGAAACTGGAGTAAGATGCTACTCAACATGAGCAAGGGTGGCAGAATCTGGCCCACAAATGGTAGGAGCACTGGAACAAGGGGATTCATCCTGCTAGGTACAAAGCGTCCACTGAGTGCCAGCCAATCCTGCTGATTTTAACAGGTTGTGGAGGCTACTCATTGTCTCCACGATGGTCCCTTCTGACTTTAGGCATCTTGCAGGATTTGGTCCCAAACGTCTGAGCTCTAAATGACATTTGAACTAGTCTGAGTTGAAAGAAATCATTTAGGTTTCTTAAAGACAGTAGGAAAGTTGCTCTAGATTTCAAGAATGGTCACCTAAAAGGGCTGGTTCAGACAGAAGAAGAAGCCAACAATAGGAAAAATCTCTAGAGTAGGATTATAGAACCAAAGAACAAGGGGAAAATCAAAGAGAGTATATGTCTTAGATCAACAAATCAGGATAAAATAAAAGCACAATGCCACTAGCAAAATTGACTCCAAGGAAAATATAGGACTGATGCAAAATTAGCAGGGAGTTCAATTAATAGAAGGCAAGGCAATGGCTAGATTTAGAACTAAATCTATTGCAAAATAGAAGCAGTAAACTCAGGGACACAAATGTTAATGGAGATCTAGGAACAGAAAGAAACATAATTTCAACGACAAACTTAAAAATATACTCATACGTTAAAGGCCTGATTACTGGTGAGAGGAAGCCCAAACAGGCTGCTGGCAGCAGAAAGTTCACCTGAAGCGGGGCAAGAGTGGCCCAAGTTGCCCCAAACCAGTGTTCTGCTGGAGCTGGCCAGGAAATGTGCTGATTTAGCACATTTTCAAGGCAGTTTCAGTTGGCTGAGCTCCTATGAAGTCCTGACTGGAGTTTTAAACTATGATTGCTTGCTACCATCTGGGGGCAAATATTCCTACTGTCAGAGCACCAGCAGCAGTGACACAAGACCTAAGAGACTGAAAATCAAGAAGGCCAGGTATTTGACTACAAAGATATTTGCAAAGGAAATATTGTTCACTTCAATTTAGAACTCAGTACACTAATTTGCTCAAGGTATTCTTAAACTGCTAGAGCTAGCCAGTTGGAAAATGTTGGTTAATTGAAACTGAAAATTTTTGCAGAAACCTTTCACTTTTGACAAAGCTTTTGTCGGGAAGGTTTCTCAGGTCCAGGATGGAATTTTTGGTCAAACCCAAAGAAAGAGGCATTCCAGAGTTAGGGCATTCATCTGGGATGTGAGAGACACAGGTTGAAGTACTTGTTCTGCCTTATTTATTGCTGAGACTGGAATCTGTGTCTTTCACCTCCCACATGAGACCATAACCATTGGGCTATAAGTATCAGGGGGTAGCCGTGTTAGTCTGTATCTACAAAAACAACAAGGAGTCTGGTGGCACCTTAAAGACTAACAGATTTATTTGGGCATAAGCTTTCGTGAGTAAAAACCTCACTTCTTCGGATGCATTTTTCTTCGGATGAGGTTTTTACTCACGAAAGCTTATGCCCAAATAAATCTGTTAGTCTTTAAGGTGCCACCAGACTCATTGGGCTATAGAATCTTTTTTGGCTCTCTCTCTCTGGTGCAATGAATATTTATAGACAGTGGAACAGTTCCAACAAGAGAGACCCATACCAGAATAGCCAGTAGACCGGAGGGTTGGAGTACTCATATGGGAAACCCAGGTTCTAGTTCTTATTCCGAATCAGGTAGGCCAGGGACTTGAACTTGGGCCTACTAAATCCCACATGAGTGCCCTCATGACTGGACTATAGGCTCTTGTGGAGTCTCTCTGTGAACAATTTTTAAAGGTCTTGTATTCATCCTAATGTGGAAAGGGAGAAAGTTTTGAAACCTTGAAAATGTTCCCAGGATGGGAAGAACAATTTCCCTGTCAATGTCTTATTATTGGCTTAGTATGTTATTAGGTATTCAAACTAGGCTTGTAATTTCCCTCACTTGCTTCCTGTCTATAACTTTCTCCATTCATTTCTCTTCTTCTTTTCTTCCTCTCTTCCCATTGTCTTCTTTCTTCTCTCTATTCTTTCCCTTTTCCTCCACCGTCCACCCTCTTCCCATCTCTTTCCTCCATTCTCTTCCCCCTTCTCCAATTGAAAGAATAGGGAATGGTTGAAGGAAACTTACCCAGCAGGCCTGCCCTAAATGTGGGAAGGTTGGGGACACAGCAGGCTGGCTCTCCAAGGGATGGGATTGGTCTTCGCAGGTTGCTCTAACCCTCCAATGGATAGGATGGGGATTTCCACTAATATGTTTCTGTTCCCTTGAGTATATGGGAACCCCAACAGCCTCCTTCAGAAGAGATGGGAATTCTCTAAGCTCCTCTGACTTCCCACAGGAACAAAGGAAGATCATCTATTCTATGCCTTTTCTGACCCCGGCAGGTCCATGTCTGCCTGACCCTCCCAGCTCTACTCCTCCCTACTTATTTGGATTGACTCACAATCTCTCCAATCTGCCTTGGTGCTAGTCATGATCACCCACTACTCTGCTTTTTTCCATGCTTCCTCCTCCTAAATTGTTCTCTCAATCCAATTCCTCCTTCTCCCTCAAATTGTTCCTCTAGAACTGCTTATACCTCTTTTTGGGCTACTCACCAAGTAGAGTGTTAGTGCTTTTTCTACCCAGGAGCTCCGCTCTTTGGTGCTGTGGCTGAATGCAGGTATGTAACAGTATAGACCCCACAAGTTTCAAGTCCTCAGCATAACCATCCAACACATGCTTGGGTGAGTCCACGTGTAAGTAGCTAAGTACTGCATGTACTTAAAAACAAAACAAAAAAACCCTCTAAATGAAGGAATCCAAACAAAAATATAGAGGGGTTAGAAAACACAGCCCATGAACAAAGCTCAAGAGAACTGAATTTATGTGTCCTAGAGAAATGACAGAGAAAGGATGTTATGGTAATTGTCTCTTTAGTATGTAGCTGTAAAGGATTAACAAGAAGTGGGGAAATATTTGTGTTGAAGATCTTAGAAATGTTTCAGAAATTTGAGTTTAATATGAGCAAAGTACAGTGCCTGAAACATTTCTAATCAAATGTCATTTAAAAGCGTGTTACTCTCTGATTTATTTCCTCTTGTCTAAAGTTATTTAATTCTTCTTCATATTAATATTGACTGGAGGGAAAAAATAAAATGTTACGGTGGCAATGTAAATAAGTTCAAATCAGTTTAAAAGTAACTAGTTTTTTTCTTGCTGTAAATATTACAGCATTAATTCAGGGCATATGGAGAGCTGTAGCCGCCCATGGCAAGGAAAGGCTCTTGCAATCACAGGACTGTGAAACACAGATCAATATCACACAGGGGCTGTAATCAACATGCAGATTAATGAACAGGACTGTATCCACTAGGGAACAGTAGAACAAAGACCAGTTGAGCATTTTAATTGCTGAGTTACTGCTAAATCTCAGTTCGCTATCAATCTCAATCCATTATGACTATTGATGCATAACAGACATTAAGAAGAAAACAATAACATAATGATTCATAACTGCTAGGGTGCAAAAGAATTGGTGGCATCATGAGAAATGTGGCCATGATTATTTTGTGCCTCAGAGTCTCTGTAAAAGATCTGAGTTATTTCTAATTTTCTCTGTTTGCGGCATCTGACAATCTTTTTAACCAGAGTTGGTGTTAACAGAACGAATAACAGCACAGCCTTGTTTGAACCAGCTGAATGTTATCAGTGTATCAACATGCTCTTTAATAAAGGCTCTAACTAATTCATTAATTCAATTAACTCAAATGGTCAGAAAAATTAGAGCTGGAAAAGGCTTCTAGGTTTAGGTCATCTAGATCAGCTCCCTGTCAATAAAGGCTCGTTTCCAACAGTAGACAGTCTTCTTTAGTGTTTTCGCTGGTGCTTTTAATAGCTGTATGCAATGGTGGTGCAACAATCCCTTGTGAGACTATTCTATGCTCTCATTGACCTCAGTGCTGGGACATCATTTTTTCCAACTTAAATTCTCCTTTGCTAAATGAAATCCTATATCGTTTATTTATACCCCTTTTGATTACCTGAAGCATTTAATCTCCTTCCTTAGTATGTACACCCTTTCATACTTACAGCTGGTTATAATATCTCCCCTTACTTATTGTTTAACTGAGCTAAATGTGTACTCCATGTATGACTTCACTGATGTTACGCTGCAGGTGAATTTAATGTATTTACCTCATATAATTTCCCTCCTAAAGTAATCCCTAAAGCTGTCTAATTGTTAATTACTCCTTTCTGAATTCCCCACTATTTTTCAAACTTTTTCTGATACTGAGGTTCCTAGAACTCTTTCTAGCTATTGTATATCACCAGTGCTGTATAGAGAAAAGCTATAGTTCATAATGTGAATTCTCTGCATGTGCAACCCAAAATTGCATTGGCTTTTTCTTTGCCATTATATCATATTGCAAACTAATATTCTACTTGCTGTCCACCTAACACCCTGCCTGGTATCGGGCTTTTTTTAAAAACATAGCTGCTTTCCAACTGTCCATTCCATTAAGCATCTCTGTTTTGGATTAGTCTTCACCAGACACAGGCCCAAATTCCCTGCGGCATATTCTCATTCAGACAAATGAATACCTGAAAACATCTACGTTATTCCTATTCTTATTCATTTCTTTGTGTTGCAAAGCACATCTATCTCCTTTCTTACTATTCAGATAGGAAGTACATGCCACATTTTTTAAGTTAGAACATAAGAACATAAGAATGGCCATTCTGGGTAAGACCAAAGGTCCATCTAGCTCAGTATCCTGTCTTCTGACAGTGGCCAATGCCAGGTGCCCCAGAGGGAATAAATAGAATATGTCATCATCAACTGATCCATCCCCTGTCACCCATTCCCAGCTTCTGGTAAATAGAGGGACACCATCCCTTCTCATCCTGGCTAATAGCCATTGATGGACCTATCCTCCATGACTTTATCTAGTTCTTTTTGGAACCCTGTTATAGTCTTGATCTGCACAACATCCTCTAGCAAGGAGTTCCACAGGTTGACCATGCATTATGTGAAGAAATACTTCCTTTTGTTTGTTTTAAAGCTGCCGCCTATTAATTTCATTGGGTGACCCCTAGTTCTTGTGTTATGAAAAGGAGTAATTAACACTTTGTTATTTACTTTCTCCACACCAGTCATGATTTTATAGACCTCTACCATATCCCCCCTTAGTCATCTCTTTTCCAAGCTGAAAAATCCCAATCTTATTAATCTCTCCTCATACGGAAGCTGTTCCATACCCCTAATCATTTTTGTTTCCCTTTTCTGAACCTTTTCCAGTTCCAATATATCTTTTTTTGAGATGGAGCGACCACATCTGCAGTCAGTATTCAAGATGTGAGCATACACATGGATTTATATAGAGGCAATATGATACTTTCTGTCTTATCTCTCCCTTTCTTAATGATTTCCAACATTTTGTTCACTTTTTTGACTGCCATTGCACATTGAGTGGATGTTTTTCAGAGAACTATCCACAATGATGCCAACATCTCTTTCCTGAGTGGTAATAGCTAATTTAGACCCCATCATTTCATATGTATAGTTGGGATTATGTTTTCCAATGTGCATTACTTTTCATTTATCAACATTGAATTTCACTTGCCATTTTGTTGCCCAGTTACCCAGTTTTGTGAGATCCCTTTGTAACTCTTCACAGTCTGCTTTGGATTAAGTTAAAGCTCTCCTTGTGCCCTCTTTCCATCTCATTTAATGCCAGCCTTCAATCTAGTTTGAACCCAAGAGATCATCTAACCTAAACACTTTGCTCCTTTCTCTGGCATTTTAATTCTCTATGGATCTCAAACTTTCTTCTGTACAGTAGCAGCACATCCATCAACTGGTGTTCATTAGCTGTCTCTTCTTTTCTTCACTCACACTACTAGAATATTATCTTGAAGGGTCACCTGTATAGAGCCAGTCTTCAGTTTCTCTTTCAATATCCCTACAGTCTTCCTAGAGTCTCTCAGATCTCCCTTCACTTCCATCATTGGTTCCCAGGTTTGGATACAATGAGTGGAATTCCCCAGTACTCTTCAGAATACCCTTTGACCTTCTTGTAACAACTCCTGTCCTGGCACCCGCAAGGCAACATACCATCCTGTTCTCTTTATCTGGGTCACAGATGGCCCAAGCCACATTCTTCACTTACTCACTGAAGGAACATCCACTAGATAAATTAGAACAGATGTACAGTAACTTTTTATTTTGGCATTTACACCACCCTCTGGTCTAATTAATCCTGACATTGTGACCATCATAATATGAACTGCATCAAAGGAATGAAGTAACAGATTGTTCCCTTGACAGCAAATATGTTTATTTTCCTTTTCAGTGAGGCAAGCTTTTCTCCCCATCCCACACCCTTCTTCTGGAGTTATCTGAATTGGGGAAAATATCATGAATGCAGAACACTGAGGTTTGCTTAAATTCTCAGAAAGATAAGGCAGACGCACTTAAAAATACCAGTACACTTTCAAACATCTACTTTTACACAAGATTCTGCATCAGAATTCTCATTTGCTTCTCCAATAATAAGCTAGTACTCTCACATGTTTGGGTACCTGTTAATAATATATATGGCAGTTATACATATTTTATACTAAAGGCTGTCTTAAAAGCTATGTCTTTATAGGTAATAACCTGCTTAGAAAAACACTTTCTTGAATTATTTATAACTTATTTGGAACAACAAAATCAGCTGTCTTTTTATAAGGTCAGGTACCAAAGTACAACTATTAATAATATAGTTACACATCTTGGGAATTAGGTGCTTGGATATTTATCTTTTAATCACATTGGAAAGGAAGTTATCTACCGTCTAACTAACCAAGCAAGACTTCTCTGGAAAGCATTCTAATCTGTCTTCGTAGGTTAATATAAAATTTACTAAAAGGAAAAGCTGCTCAAACATTTTCATATGCAGGTAGGAAGGGAAACTAGAAAACATCAAGTTTTGCAAAAACTAATGTCTCCCACTGGAAATTCAAAAAATGGTCAAAAATCCTTTTCCTTTTCCCTTCTTCTATCTTCTGTGACAGCTACTACCAAAATGTAATGAAATCACAGTGACATTTGCAAAATAACAGCAACATTTCAATCAAAGAGGGGGTCATTTGTGCAAACTGGAAAAATATATATTTGGATCCTGATCCCATAATGAGCTCCATGAGAGAGCTGACGAGGAGCCCCACAGAAGTCAATGTACTTGATTCTCCATTGCCTTGAAACTTGTGTTGTCTTTTACATTTGTGCAAGGGGATGAAGGCAAAATGCTACCAGTCTATTTTGATGGCATTTTTCACTGGGACTTGTTTACCAATTTATCAGTACTACCGTTAGTATTTTAGTGTGCATCACTAAATTGTCAAAATTTACCAAGAGCTTATACTTGAGCTCAGATTGTATCTTCCTATAAGAAGAGTCTTCAAGGGAGGCAATCTCCCTGGGATAATGCTTCTGTGTGATCCTGTCCTGGTGGGGAACATAGGATAAAGTAGTAATCAATGACATCCTTTCATAGATAACACATAGACCTGTTGTGATAATTGGACTTACAAATTTGCCCTAACTGTGTGCTCAGCTGGGAGACATGAGTAACAGTTCATGGAATGTCACAATAACCTATAACAGGGGTCGGCAATGTTCGGCACGCGGCTCACCAGGGTAAGCACCCTGGCGGGCCGGGCCAGTTTATTTACCTGCTGACGCAGCAGGTTCGGCCGATCGCGGCCCCCACTGGCCGCGGTTCACCATCCCGGGCCAATGGGGGCGGCAGGAAGCGGCGCGGGCCCAGGGATGTGCTGGCCGTGGCTTCCCGCCGCCCCCATTGGCTTGGGACAGCGAACCACGGCCAGTGGGGGCCGTGATCGGCCGAACCTGCCGCGTCAGGTTACTGATCCCTGACCTGTAACAACAAATGTTGATGGAAAAACGTGCAAAAGTGAGACAGAAAAACTAAAAACAAACAAAAAGGCCTGCTGGTATAATTCAAGGACCGTGTTAAGATTAGGACCAAAATTGGGGTGTCAGAAATTAGGCCTACTTGGTGGACAAAATCATGAAGGGATGGACTAGTCCTTAAAGACCCCATGTTTCCTTTTCCCTCCCTACCTTATTTCTTCTCTTTACTTCTTTCTTTTCTCTAGCAAGAGTCCGGCTTAGTTGGCGAAGACTATATATCTGGCAACTCTGCTGTAAGCCTGTGACCAGAAAGAGGCAGCTAAAAGCAATGTCTTAAACAGCCTGATGCTGGTGTGAGTTTGCCAGGTCTCAGAGTGGCTAACAAGACCATGTGCTGTGCCTGTGCTTTTCTAGCAATGAGGTTGCAAGTGAGAGCCAACATCAGAGATAGAAGCTGCATTTGTTGTTTTTTTCTCTCCCCTTTTTCGTGTGTTTGTCTTGCTTTGTTTTCTAGGAAATGGGATCAGACTTTAACAACAACCACTCCAGCCTGTCTCAACTAACTTCTTCTATTTTCCCCAAAGGGACAGTTATTACCATCTTTCATACCATCTAAGAGACTGTCAAACAAGAGGTTTTCCTTCTAAAACCTCCCTCTAGGTAAAGGGAAAGAGAGTAAGAGATGCTGTTAAAATGAAAGCCTTACTTAATACTTTACATTACAAATACTTCAGCTGTTTTTCCTTCCTTCCTTTTTTTTTTTTTTTTCCCCTTAAAAGGGATTTTTTAATGGCATGTTTGCCATGGTACTAAGAGGCTATGGTCTCTGTATACCAAACTCCAAACCTTGTTTAACACTGTTCAGTGTCGGAAAGTGACTGAGTTATGTTAACACCTTTGACTATTTGGGCCCTTATATTCCATCTAAATTAATGCAACAGCGCCACCATCAAACCTGGCAGATCCCCAGGTATCCACAGAAGAGCAAGGGGCATATGCACAGAAGCTTTGTTTCTTTCTACCAGCTCTGGCCTCTGACAACCTCCTTCTCACTTGCAGAACCATTCTGTGGAAACCATGCTTCAGCGACTCCCCAGGCTGGGGTGCATTGTGGAAAATATTAAACAGCACCAGGCTATATTATCTTTTCTGGGAAATCCCCCGGAGACAGAGTGGTGACAATGTTGTATGCCCCCAGGCCAGTCTGCTCGTTTCTCTGTTCCCCCAGTCTCCATTCCCTGCTACTATATGGACCCTGGAGCCACAGAGGGATCTCTGTTGGGTGGAGGAAGAGGGATGAAGCCACAGAAACAGCTGACCCCTTTTCTATGGAAGGGGGAAAGATTTAAAGCATTCTCAGTTAGCAGATCTTGGTTCAGGTTCTCTGAGATATTGCAATATGTCCTTAAACATAGAATGGGAAATGACACGGAACTATTTTTGCTTCCTGACTGAATGACCTCCAAAACCACAAAACTTTGATGATCGCCTCATGAATGCTTCCAGAAGAAATACTCACATGAAAACATATACACATCATGTCTCTCAAATGTCCCTGATTTCACTGCCGAGCTTATCTCCCTTCCACATAGATTTGGCATCCCCTCATTTTGAACATTGACAATGATTTACAGAAGGCATAAGATATGAAAGTGAGATTATAGAAATAGTTATTTACATTAAAGAAGGAATCCCACAGCATTTTAACTTCCCTGCATGAATAATTTTTTATGCCCCTCATTTTGGGTTTCTCTCACGTGACTGTGTGTGTGGAGAGCATAACAGACCACAAATATCAAGGAAGTGAATCCAGAGTGGATGGGTCTTTCTGTGTTTTGGGATTTTTTTTAACAAAGCATTGCAAATACTTTATTTTTGTAGTATTTGTCCTTCTCTGTACATGAGTTTTCTCTATTCACCCCAGCAATTCAAGTACTTGTATTTGCATTTGCTTACTGTCATTTTTGTGTACACATGAGTGCATAAGCTGGGCTGAATACATGCTTGGATGGATAATACTATATTTCTTTCACAACAACTTGGTTTACATTATGTCAGATTGATAGCATGTAACAGCTGAGCCTGCAATCCCGCTTCACTGTTATCATGAAATAGAGTAGGAGAACATTCACTGGGACAGACATTGAATTGTTTTTCCTTTGGTGTTTGATTTTGTTCTTGTTTTGAGCACGTGTGGCCTCTGAACAAGGGGCAACTATTAATGGAACTTCTGTTCCAGAGAAATCAATAGTCTACACAAGCAAACAACTGCCTCTCAGACAGGAGGGAAAAAGCACTCTCTCACATCTTGGCTACAACTTTTCTGCAAATTTGGGCAAGAGTGAAGTTTATTAGTGTTTAAATTATGTCTGTGAAAAGGTTTTGTGGCAAACCTTTGATAACTATCGTGGCAAATTTACAATCTAATCCAAAGCCTATTGATGTCAATGGGATTCTTTCCATCAACTTCCAATTGCTTTGGATCAGGGCCTTGATGAATATTTATTTGTTGCAAAATGCACTGTGGTTGTTCTATTGCAAATACTTAGCAAAGTCACTAAAAAACTTCTTCAATATCCTGTGGCAATTCCAGGGCAAAAGTTGATTTCAAATCTTTCGTAACACAGGTCTAGGAAAATGGGAACCTTATATCTGTTTTTGTCTTTGAAACTCTAGTTGTGGTGAATCAAACAGTTTAATTATCTTTTGGAAGAAATTGCTTTGTAAAAAGGCACATATGATAGTCATGATTTTTGTTTTCCTGTTTTCCCCTTTCAGTCATACTTTTTCAGTTTTAACCACAATCTCCATCCCATACTGTCAAAATAATGTCCTTTATTATTTAATTGGTTAACTGTACATTCAGGTCCATATCAGTTATGCAGGTAATTTTTTGCACTGGCTGCAGTATGAGTTTTGCTTTAGGGCACTATCAATCTATAGGTGAGCGAAGCAAAGAAATTCACTGCTCGCAACCTTTTAGTTTTTTCCTTGTTCACCTACATTGCTCCATTTCAAACTCTGCTGGTATATATAATGTACATCGATTGAATTCTTCTTTTGTTCTGCCCTTTTCATACATTTGGAGGTCGGTGGCAAACCTGGAATTTAGACGTGGTACCCCGCTGCTTGGTACTTTGAGCATATTTAAAATATTAGAAGGCAAAAAGAAAATGACAAATTATTACCACCAAATAGGTATGACATGAAATCACAAAATACTTTAAAATGACTGTGTAATCTTCATGGTAGCATAGACTTTCTTATCCAGTCATGTGAAGCCCTCCAGTGATACTATCCCCCAAGGTGCAAAGCAGAGATCTGCTAAACTCTAAGTGAACTGCATTGATTTGACCCAGAACACCTTCGGTTATATCCACACTATGAGCTAGGGGTGTGATTTCCCCAGGTAATGTACACAAACATGTGCTAGCTCTCATTGAGATAATGTGAGTATACAAAGCCTTGTAGTCATAATAGCACGGGCAGCAGTAGTGGACCTGTGGCTGAACTGTGCTGAGGACGTATTCACCGGTTTCAGGTGAGTTTGCACTCGGCAAGGCTCAGCTGTGCTTGTGCTGTTGTTATCCAGACCACTGCAGCTACACTACTATTTATACTCATGCTAGCTCGAGTACTATACTCACATGGGGTGGGGGGGGGGGGGAATGGAGGGGACACAGAGGCGCTGGGATACAAGACACCATCAATGGATATATGATGCTAGCCAGGGCTTCTCAGAAATTTTGCATTGGTTCTTAGGACAGTAATCTCTCCCATTACTGTAATAATAAACTAAATTGGAGACAAAAACTTACTGGGCTCGGGGGCAGCTTGTGTCTCCTTTGGGTTTCTGCAGGCTATGCAGCGGGCTGTTCCTAGGGAGAGCAGGAGCTCAAACAGCTTCTCTAAGTATGGACCCAGAATTTGCTGCTGATTCTGTTCCGCACATGCTCTGGGACCAGTTTTAGCAACAGTGTCACTTCAGGATTCTCATCAGTCCCTACGCTGGATTCAGGGGCCAGCGGGGCTCCATCTCAGC
Organism: Trachemys scripta elegans; assembly: GCF_013100865.1. Classification (NCBI taxonomy): domain Eukaryota; kingdom Metazoa; phylum Chordata; order Testudines; family Emydidae; genus Trachemys; species Trachemys scripta. The sequence goes on from NC_048298.1 coordinate 65,940,187, forward strand.
TGACTAGGTTATCATGCATCAGGGTTGCCTTTGTGCTGGGTGCAGTGCCCAGCCCCGGACAAACTCCTCATAAAACTGACATGAGGTTGGCAAGTTGCCTGAGGTGTGGTTCTGGTCCCCTGCTACTTGCTCTTCAGCCTCTTGATTCACTCCCTGCACTGGCCACCGGCTGGGAAAATTTGCAAAGCTGCCAGCTTCTTTGCTATCTGCTGGAATGTGTGGTCATTCCTGGTGCTTTTGCTAAAGTCCACAGTTTTGCTGACCAAACTCTGGCTGTGCTCCTGTGAGCATGAAGTTGTGCTCTTTGCAAAAATCTTGTTCTGTTCGGTCTCCATTGCAAACACAGAAGACAATGGAAGGGTTCACGCTGACTCACTGAGCTGCTGCTATCCACCAAGGGAGATGAGTCGATTGCAGATTGTTGAGATAAAAAGGAATTTGGTCCATGGGATTGTGGGATACTTTTGGTGGACTCCCAGGACCTGAGTTGGTGGGGGCTAAGACTACACTGCAAAGCAATAGGTCTCAAACCCTGGCTCACAGCTTGACATGGGCTCAGACCCTCCAGCCCTGCAGAGTCCTAGGACCCTAGGTATAAGCCTGAGAGATTTGTGTGTAGATGGAAGGGGGCTTAGGCAGAAGCAACATGTGGGAAGGAGCATGCGGGGTCATGTGCTCCCTGAGATTTCTGCCAGGGTGGGAGTCAGGCTGAGCTCAGCTGGGGGGGGGCATACCTGGGAAAGGCACTGGCACCTAGCACTCCCGTTGAGCCCCACTAGGAGGCACCCGAAGCATGGAAGAGAGATGGGCCTGGCAGCACAACTCCACCAGCGGGGGGAGGGGGGCGAGAAGCCCTCTGAATCGCATCCCTTCCTTGCCTGTAGCCACAGTTATCTGCTCGACAGTAGGTGGCTGGAGCCTGCTCCAGCCCATGCTGTGCATACAGCGGGGAGGTGATGGGAGAAGTAAGTGGGGAAGGAGCTGTGAGGGAAGTGGGGGGCAAGGTGGTGTCGGCTTGGAGCGGGTTTTAATTAGTGCAGAGGGAGTGGGAAAGGGCCCATAGGCGATGGGTGGGGACATCACATACCCTCCCAACCTTTAAATTGTGTCCCCCCACCATCAAGAGTTACAGGTTGTCTCTGGGCTTGGGCTCAAACCTGAGTCTGAGCCAGGCTTACATTGCAGTGTAGACATACCCAAAGAGTTTAAAATCTAAATTGCCCTGGAGAAAGAAAATAATATTACGAGTGGTGACACATTATGCTTCCCTCATAACTTTTAGAGTAGTGATTAGGGTACTCACCTGGGCTGTGGGGGATGCCCAGTTCAAGTCCCACCCCCAGTGAGGAGAAGGGATTTGCACAGAGATCAACCACATCTCCGGTGAGTGCCCTCACCACTAGGCTACAGGATAGTCTAATGTGGACTTTTTCCAATCTTTCCTCTTGGAGCTGTTCTATTTTGGCTAAATAAATAACTAGTCACTGGAGTAGGGGGAACAGGATCCTGGGTCTCTCACCCACCGCCCCCTTCCCAGGCTACTGCCATTGAAGGAAACACATCAGCACAGCCTGTGGGGTTCCTGGCTTTGAATCCCAAGCAGAGATCAACATTCCCTGCAACCTGGGCTTAGGCACCCAACTCCCTGTGTGAATCTCAGTGATTTTTCTAGGCCCTAAAAGCATCACAACACTTAAGTCCCTATGTGAATCAAGCCCTAAGTCCCTTCCGAGATTGCTAGCACTGGCAGCTGACTAGTGCCTGCTAAATTATGTCTGCCATCTTAAGACAGCTTCCTGCACTCTCTGTCTTTTAGTGTACCTACACAAAGCCAGTCACTCCTGGTATTTGCAGATTTATGCTCAGCTTTAAACAGAATTAAAGTACCTTTTTTCAAAAAGGTCCAGATACTGAATGGCTTTTGCGCAAATGGCAAAGATTTTTCAGGCTTCAAATGCAGCTGTGAATAAGTTATAATTGCTGGTTTCACCGACATCAGAGGCTTCAGGAGCCTCGTGCTTTACCGAGCTCGCTGTTCATTGTAAATAGTTTAAAATGGAACAAATGCAATAATTTAACATACAGTTGGAAAAAAGGCACTTAGAAAAATGGAATAAGTGCTGTGCGGTCCAATTTAAAAACCAACAACACAGCCCTCTTATTATATGAAAATAAACATGACAAATCTGCATTGTATAGGTAGAATAGCACATTTCTGGCTCATTGTGTGACTAGGATGTACTGATGCCTCACAATCACTGCATGGCCCCGTCATTTATTATTCTTTACATAATGACGCTTCAGGTTTCTGGAAATACTCAGTCTTCGGTTGCATGATTCACCATGCACCCCAAGAGTGGCATTATTATGATATAATACACACCTTGTTAGAGTATTAGTTTCATAGTTGTTTGTAACCAGTTTGTTTAAGTCTGGAGTTTAACTGTGTGGCTTTTCTCATCAGCTTTTTTTCATGTTTTTTTTTTCTTTTTCTTTTCCAGCCTGGCAGATTTCATCCTTATAATAGAGTTTTTTCTTACTGTTGATGAGTGACTGCTCTAGGCAAAATTCTGAGACACGTGTATTTCAAAATGTATTTTAAAGGTTCTGCGTGAATTGAACTGTTTATGGTGTCAGAACAGAAGAGAATCAGAGGATGTGGCATGTTTGTCTAAATTTGTACATAGTCATTTCCTCTAGAATATGTTCTGCCTTCTCTAGGAGAAATCCAGATGCAGTTGCGTGGAATAGTGGTGTCCAGCAAAGCTGGCCTCAACACCAGGGCTGGAACCATCGGATTGGTGCAAGGGTGGATGGTTCACACTGGGTCAGGAAAGAGACACATTGCTGGTGCACTTTGCTGCTCTCCAGAAAACATGTGCTACTGATGTCAGCAGGTGAAATAGCCAGCTTGGGACCTGGCCACACAATCCCTAGCCAACAGCTGCCTGGGACCTGGAATATGTCACTTCGGGAGAGATTTACAAAGGTGCTGAGCTCCCTTTGTGCCGTTGACAATCTCCCCCTTTTTGCTACAGTTTTCTTTTAAGAGCTATGAAGAGACTCTGACATATTGGGAGAAAAGGTTCCATTAACCTTCTTTTCTGTCTAGCATACCCTCTTGCCACATGGCAAGATGTGGTCCTCTGTATCTCCCAGAACTTTGCACTGATATATAACAATCGTTACATGCACTTATCCTTCATTTATAAACCAGACTCTGGTATTAAATATCATCTACAGTAGCAAACAAGTCTCATTTTCCGCAAGTATCATCCCTACTTGACAATCTTACCTACCTTCCCCTTGCAAGTCTGGCAAATGGACTGACTATACTGCTGTCGTATCACACTGGCACTTGTCTGTTACAGAGTTTAGAACGGATTTAAGATCACACAGGACGCTGTCCACCCCAGAGTGACATGCCTCAGATAAGGGTTTTTCCTGCCATTTTTTTTTGGGGGGGGGGAGAGGGAGATAAATTTAATGGAGATCTTTGGATTCTTAACACCCTAAGACATTCAGTATCTCTGCTGTAAGCAGGAGTCTGAGTGTGAGCCACTTGGCATCTACTGTATTAAAGCCTTTGAAGTCATACAGCTCAAGGTGAAGATGCTCTGAGCTGCAGAGAGCAGAATTTACACTCTGCTTATAGCTAAGTTCTGGCTTAACTCCTCTGTAAGTAAAAAAAATCATTTTATTTAAAATGATTTGTGTCTGTTTGGGACTGAAGCTGCTAGTTTCAGTTAAGACCTTGGAAGGCTCACTCTTTATTTTAAAAAAGCTTCATTCCCTATAGTTTTCTTTTAGCATGCTATTCAGTCTGTGGTAACAAATAATCACCTTGGGCCTGCATCTCAGCTAGTGTAAATTGGCCTAGCTCCATAGGTTTCAATGGTGTTTACCCTGGTTTACACCAACTGAGGAACTGATCCCTCCTTAGTGTCTTGCAGATGGACCCTCCTCAGTTTGTCCCAAAAGAATGATTTGTGTAGCTGTGAATCATGAGTTGTCACAAAGGTAATTAAGTACTCATCTCACCCCAGAAGAAAATGGCCCTCAGGGGCTGTGCCACGGGACACTTAGGGGTAGTTTCTGTCCTCAGTTTTACCTCTGCATATGGTCCCCCGACTTTAGTGGGCTTGACTTCGGGCAGGACTTAACTTTTAATAACTAATTTTCCTGGTTGGTTATTAGATGTAGAATTTTGTCATTTTTAAATTCTCTCTAGGGAAGTAGTTAGGCAGATGCCGATCACGTGGAGTAGATGAAGCTTGAGGAAAGTTTCCTGCACAGAAAATATTTTAATTTTCAATCTATTATTTGGAAACTGAATAGGATTGTATAAGAAAAATCTGTGTACCTCTGAGACAGTCACAGTAGGCTCAGTTGTCATTTCTATTCTCCGTCCCCCAAGGGTATAGTGAGGGTGGTGGGACTCCTTCAGCCATTGGTCTGAAGTAGCCTCCAAGGACTATTCACTGTGCTGGTACAGAGGGAGTATGCCACCTGTCTCCCATTGCACATGTCCCTAGCCCAGCTAGTTGAACCCAGCTCTGGGCTTAGGCTTTGTCCTTTCATTATTATCGTCCTCACCTGATTTGAAAAGGTCACGTAAGTACCCCCTGCTTACACAGTTAACTACATATATTCCTTGAATAAATGTGAACTGAATGTGAAAGCAAAGTAGGCATTGCTGTAGTCGCCCTGTCAGAAGATAATGAAATGTTTGGAACAACATGCGTTGGTGACATTAATGCATAGTTAAGGTGTGTCTACACTTGCAAATGGTTACATATGCATCCTTGTGCCATAACCCCTCTACTGTCCACACATGAAGCCCTGAAGCGTGTTTCTGAAGGACAGTTTAGTGCACAAAAGCTAGTACCCTTGAGAGGTGTGGTGTGGATGGGGGCAAAGGGCGTGAACCAGGTCATGGGTATTGATAATCCTTCAGGGCCATTCCCACAATTCATTGTGCCCTTTGCTGCCTTTCCCTTAGCCAAAAGTATAAATAATATTTATCAGTACAAGTAATCATGGATCATGGTCTGAGAGCAGCCGCTTGGTCTCTGGAGCACACACAGGTGCTGATCAACATGTGGTTAGAGTACGCTGTCTTCTGTCTTCCACAACTTCGCCTGAGTTGGCTGGAACAGTCATTTGTACCAGGAGATTACAGAGGCTAGAGGAAGTGGATGTTCACTGGACTCCTTCCCAGTGCTGGGAGTGCATGAAACACCTCAGGTTCCCATACTGGAGGGTAAAAGACTCCAAAAGTTGCTCCAGAAGGGGACCTAGCACATACCCCTACAACGATGAGCTGGACCCAGTCATAGAATCATAGAATATCAGGGTTGGAAGGGACCTCAAGAAGTCATCTAGTCCAACCCCCTGCTCAAAGCAGGACCAATTCCCAACTCTCTCTGTCACATCGTGTATCCTAGCTCCTGGCAAGCAGCAGACCTCTTGGTTTTCCTGGTCGGGGCGGCAGATAGATGACTCAGTCCCCCTGAGGAGGGAGTCCCTGACCACCACCACCCTCCTCCTCCTCTTGGGAGTGGTGGTCGTGAGACCCCCGTCCCTAGGACAGTGCATCTTTTGCCTTCCAATCGGTGGAGTCTCCTTCTGCTCCCTTCCCTCCCTTCCCTCAGATGGGTCATCTAGTCCACTCCCCGCATTAGTACCTGTAGAGAGAACATGGAAATGATTGCTCACCTGTATCTCCATTGCTGGTGCATGGACGCTCCTCTTTCTCCTTCTGGAGGTCACAAACCCCTTCACAATCCTTCTGTCCCTGCTGCGCCTGCTCTGAATCTTCAGAACATGGTGGCCGTAGAAGCATCTCCTGACGTCCGTCCAGGAAATCTTCATTTTCTCTTATGCAACGCAGAGTTGATACTCGTTTCTCCAGCCCTCGAACCTTCTCTTCCAATATGGAGACCAGCTTGCACTTTGTACAGACAAAGTCGCTTCTGTCCTGTGGAAGAAAGACAAACATGGCACAGCCTGTGCAGGTTACAACAACTGATTGCTCACCTTCCATATCACCGTCCTCTTAAGAGCTTCCTCAACTGTTGCAGGAACTACTCAGAGAAACCTGCAGATGAAAGCCTCAGTGAGCTCTCCCCAGGCGAACTCCCAGGCAAACTCCCTCTGTTAGCCTCTGCTGTTCGCCGCTTAGCTGGTTCGCTGCTCTCCAGTGCTGCATGTGCAGACTCAACTCCCTCCTCAACCATGCTAGTCTCATCATATGATAGTATTCTGATGAGGGGTAGGGTGAGGAGCCAGTAGGGATCTCTGAGGAAGTCCTGGAGGAAGCCCCAGGAGTCCCAGAGGAGGAGGAGCATGCAATTCTGCACCTCAACTTGGTGGACCCTGTTGAGGAAGCCCCCCACTGAGGAGTCTGAGGATGCACCTGAGCTGTGGCAGGAACCAGAATCCAAGGCTGGTAAGTTGTAATACACCCTCACTCTCCCTGGAAAGACCCCCTCTGGCTCTGGTAAAACATTCCTGAAGCCAGCCTTCCCACCACACCCCACCCTGATATAGTCCACTAGCAAGACATGGTTGTAAATAGATGATTTTATTGAAATCCCTGAATCACTTTAAGTCAGAGTAGTCAGTTCTCCTTGTGACCACTGGAAATGTTTGTTACCATTCCCAGTCCCTGGTATGTGGCATGTGTGCTCCATGCAACGAGCCACTCTGCAGAAGCTGGAAGAAGTGGGGGTGGGTGAAACATCCATGTTGGCGGTTGCAGAAACACAAGGCCGTGTCCCTTGGCTGTGGAGAGGTGACTGTTTAATCCAAAAATTCAGTGAGGAAAATACACTTCTGTAGTGACTCTCTGTTTCCCTGTCCCTTTTAATACTGTTCACTGGACACAGGGGCCAGACATTCTACTGGTGTAGGGGGCATTGGGCGAGGGTGAGTGGATGTTGACTGTGGTTCTCTGGTCCTCTTCCATGGGAGCTCTGCTTGCTTAGAATAGTCAATTTCTTCTTGTATTGCCACCCGGTGCTGTAACCATAATTCAGCAAATGTTTGGTGTAGCAGAAATTCAATCTGGTTCTTCAGGTTTAACGGCAAGGCAAATGTGCTTGGCCTGCCTTAGTTGATCACCAAACCCTTCTGCTCACCATTATCAGAAACATCTCTCTGGCATACATGTCCAGGTGTCCTTCACAGGACTGGAAAGACACCTCTCTTTTCTGTTCTGGTACTTTGACAGCTGCTATGCTCTCTAAGAGTAGGCCAGCTTTTAAAGACCAGAAAGGTGACATAGTAACCTTAAGCCAGAAGGAACCGAGACATCAATCCATGCATTGTAAACATTACAACATTTTTATAAAAGCAATGCTGGCATCCTACTATTTTTAATCTCAGCTCCTTCCCAGTGGGCTGCAAAAGTAGTGTGAAGGAAGGAGGCTGTAACAATTGTATTCTTTGGATTCTAAAAGGTATCTAAAAGGTCTTTGGCAGCACAGTTGCATTATGTGGGGTATTTAGGTACCTTCCAAGGAAAGGCATGGCACCTGAAAAGAGCTCTGATACATGATGTCAGACAGAATTGTAATCAAGGAACGTGTTAAATTCCTCCTAAAATCTTACTGAACTATTTGTAATTGCTGTAACAATGCTTAAGGGCTCCCCATGAACCAACCCAAAACAGAGTAATTAACATGAAACAAAAATATTATTCAATGATAGTATTAAAGTGTGTTGAAAGTCTCCACAGTACAAAAACATGTCCAAAGCTGTCAACCTGGAAGGTCATCCCCCAGTTGTCCACTTTCAGTTAGTACATTAACTGCAGGAGATCAAAACCTGCTTAGGTATCTCACAACAGATGTGTGTGGCAATGCTCTAGTGAGCTTGTCAAGCAGCACCACTGTGTCACAATAGTGTATCTTGTCACAGTGCCAATTCACCTTCTGGCTCCCTGCTGTTCCATTATGTGTGAGCACATAGCATCGCTCATTTCCCTGGCCCACTGGGAACCAGGAGCAGTGCGCACATGGGTGGAACCAGGTTGCCTGTACAAGCTTTGAAAAGCAATTCTGTCCTGTGCCCACTCTCTATGGAAACATTCCTCCTTAGCCTCATATATGGTATGCAAAGCACAATATGCTACGACAGTCAGAATGTCTCTGTCCACACTGGCATCCAGAGGGGCCCAGCAGCATCACCAACATGCTTTCAAATTCCCAAAGGTGCATTACACTACCATTCTGCAGCCACTCAGCCTGTATTTGAATCCCCTTTTTTGTGGGTTGGCAATGTCGAGGTATGGCTTTATGAGCTATGGTAGGAACAGGTATGCAGGGTCCCCCAAAATAAATGTTGGCACAGAAACATTGCACATAGTCAAATTGTTTCTGGGTAATATAAAGTCCATTCTTCCTCCACTGAGGTACAACTCCAATCTTCTGAGCACCCTGGCATCATAGACCCTTCCCATGTGTCCAGTGTTCATGTTCATGAACTGACCTCTGGGTCTGCTAAGCCTTGGAGAACCAGTGAATAGTAAACTTTGAGATTCACATATTCACTGGCCCCTTTTGGTGAGCTAAGTATAGGGGGTGTGTGTGTTCAGTTGACAGCCCCCACACAGTTTGGAAACCCCCATCCTCTGAAATCCCACTATAAATTCATGGATGTGGGTAAAGGCAACCTCCGATAAGTAGATTACAATATTGATAGACTGGCAAACCTGTAAAAACTGCACCCCAACAGTGGATTTCCTAACGCCAAATTGTTGGCAACTGACCGGTAGTTGTCAGGTGTTGCCAGGTTCCAAAAGGTAATAGCCACCCACTTCTGTACTGGTATTGGTTTCCGAAATGAAGTAGTCTGGCACTAAAGGGTTGCTGCGAGCTCCTCGCACAACTCAATGAAGGTCTGCTTTCTCAGTCTGAAGTTCTGCAGCCCCTCATCATCATTCCAGGTTCCAAGATGATGTGGTCCTACCACACCGTGCTGGTGCTCTGGGACCAGAAGCAGCAGTCCATCCAAGGGCATAACATTGCTATCCTGGCATTCAAAACATCTGGGACCCAAGTGGATTTTCTTTCCCTTTGTGGATCAGATGTCTTCACTGTCTGACAGGTCTCTGGTCTGATTCCATCCAGTAGCCAGTACTGCACTACATGAATATTATTCCTGCGAGCAAGAGCAGAACCATAGCTTCATGGACTTACTCAATGTCTCCAATACAGTTTGGCATAAGAAAGAAATGAGTGGGAACTGCAGTCATCAGATGTGTGAAAGTAGCATACATTATGAGCAACATGTAGCAAGGCGGTCCCTAGCTTGTCTCCTGTGGCACACAGGACTTCAGGATGCCACCCCTGAAATTTTACCATTAAGACTGCATACCAAAAAGGGAATGTTTGGATGCATGTATATACCTGTACCCAGCATAGACCCATGTCCAGCACGGCATATGTGGATGTGTATGGGGTACATGCACTAGCAATACATGCACATATAACCATGTACACTCACAAGTGTAGCGGTAGCCAGGGCAGGCACCAGCGAAGGAAGCAGGTGCTTGGGGTGGCCAATGGAAAGGGGCGGCACGTCCGGGTCTTCGGCGGCAGGTCCCTCAGTCCCTCTTGGAGCGAAGGACCTGCCATCGAATTGCCGCCAAAGAATGAAGCAACGTGGCAGAGCTGCCGCTGAATTGCCGCCGATCGCGGCTTTATCTTTTTTTTTTGCTTTGCTTCACTGCTTGGGGCGGCAAAAAAGTCAGAGCCGGCCCTGGCGGTAGTCTTAAAGTCCAGAAGTGAAACCACATAAGTGGATCAGTGGGAGGATGTTCTTATAAATAAAATACTACTCTACACAGACCTCCTCTTCTCCAGTTCCCAGACAGACAAGCACATCCAAGGGAACACAAGGTTTGCTTAACAGCTGGCTGAATCACTCATTCATTTATTCCTATTTGTTGTGAATGTAGACCTTTTTCAGTTTTTCTTTTTGTAAATCACTTGCAAATTGATTTGGATTTCTGACAATGTATTTGTAGGATTAGATCCAAGGCTGTGTTAGCTCAGCTTTATGCCACTCCGTGGTGCAAAGTTGTCCTAAAGGCAGGGTACCTGGACATAGAAAGATTTTTCCAAGTGTAAGGAAATGGTTTAGACCCAGTATAGTGGCATGGTCAGGGAAAAGGGGAAGGGGCTTTGCTAAGGTGGCCCCATATATAGTAACGGCTCTTTGCTGCCAATGAAAGTTAGAACTGTTCAGAGCTGATTTAAAGAGCAGCATAGCAGAAGCCATTTGAAAAGAACAACAACAATTTGTATTGGTCCTACAAAACCTATGAAGAGTGCTGCATGTTCTTGGGTGTCATCTACTGGCACATTATCCGTTAACTATTTATGTACATACAGATACAGAGTATTCTCTTTACAGGAACTGGCTGCTATAGCTTGCACCCAGGGACCAGACCAGCATGCAGCAGCCTCAGCATTGACAGAGTGTGATGTGCTCTCAGCCACAGGTGAAAAATGCAGTCCATAATTCGTAACCATTCACTGAATAGTTTGGGCAAACAACGTAGTTCATTTTGACTATCATTATTTATGATATGTGATTAGTTATCTCAGTCACATGGTTTTGTTTCTGCTCTGTAATTGGCTGATTAAGTTTTTAAATAGGAGAATGATAAGTAGGGAATGATCAGTAGGGGATAATATTTAGCACACCACATTTATTTAACACTGGGAAACATTTTCATGGATATCTGATGGTTCACACACCACTGAATAATTAATTATATCTATGACTAATCACTTTCCCCACTGGAGCCTGTTTGTGCATATACTGTGACTGTATTTTCATTATTCAGCCAATTTCTATTAGATCTAAGAGTAGTAGTTTTCCGAGCAAAACTATGAAGTCCCCAATACTCATTTGAAAGTAGACTGGATTTCGAAATTGGAATAAATTAGAATATCATGTGTCAGTGACAGCTTGTCCTCTAAACAATATTCTCATTTCTTTTTTCAAAGCGTTTTTTTTTTCTCTCCTCCACCCAATCCTCCCTCCAGACTAGCATTCAAAAGAGGCCAAAGAAACAACAGGCTGAGCACTGTGATCACAAGCATCAGTAACGAAAGTGTTAATAAAAGTGAAGCTTGCTAGCTACTTGCCTTGAGTTGTTAGCTTTATTTCCCATTCTTTTCTCTACATTCGAAGCTCTTTGTGGGAGTGGCTTTGCTTTCTGTTTAGCACATTTTTACCTGTTGTAATATTGCCACATATTACAGTGCTTTATAAATACTGAATAGTAATGAGGTTAGGAACATATTGCAGCTTTAAGTATGTGAAGGTCAGTTCTGCACCAGAGGCAACTCCTAGAAACTTGTGTAGGCCTTGCCTATGGTAGCATGGGTTTGCCGGTATATGCATATTGGCAAACCCTCCTATTGTAGAAACAGCTTATGCCAGATGTAGTTTAAAAGAGTTCTTTCCCAATATAGAATCATGCAATATCAGGGTTGGAAGAGACCTCAGGAGGTCATCTAGTCCAAACCCCTGCTCAAAGCAGGACCAACACCAACTAAATTATCCCAGACAGGGATTTGTCAAGTTGGGCCTTAAAAACCTCTAAGGATGGAGATTCCACCACCTCCCTAGGTAACCCATTCCAGTGCTTCACCACCCTCCTTGTGTTCCCTGAACAAAATACTCTATACTGGCAAAAACACTTTTTTTTTTTTTTGACATAACTGCCTCTACTCTAGGTTTTTGCTGGTATAAAAATGTCGTAAAAAACACATCACTAAAGGATATTACTATATTGGCAAAAGTTTCTAATGTAGCCAGGCCTCAGCATAATAGCTGTGGGAGTGCTGCAGGGAATAAACCCTGACTACTGCTCTCCCCTAATCTGGCAGTGTGGAAAGTGGGCAGAGATCTGTCCCTGCCTCCATTCCTGGCAATATCATTTGAAGTTTCTAGTGGTGGAGACCTCCCTTTTCCATGTTTTCCTGGACCACTTGAACTGGGATTGTGGATGGTCTCTTTTATTGGTTGCAGGGGTATGGAGAAAAGTTCTTTGCACCTTCTTTTGCCTCATATGAGTCTGTAACATTTCAAAATATACTTGATTTTGAAAACAAACAAAAAAAACCACAGACCATCTCTATATATGAATAACTAAGGCCTTTTGTAAGCATTGCACAATGAAGCTGTACTACTGAGAGACAGTCTATGACAGTAGCTAAAACATGTCTCTAAGAAGAAAATATATGTAAGTACAATACAAGGAAATACATTTTAATTCCCGGGAATTGTGCAGTTACTTCAACTTTGGCAAAATTAGTATTCTTTACCTGGCTTAGCTACTACATACATTGTTTATTCAGAACACATATTCAACCCATCAGTTATTTTCAGGTAATTATTGGGTACCAGACATCTTCATTTCAGCGGTCACCAAGAGTGAGAATGGGTTTCCTTTACATCATCTCCCATTGCTATGTGACTGCACTATTTTTTTGTTCATTTTATGATCTTTTTGACAAGAATAAGATTTTAATTGTCTTGCATGAAAGGTTTGGTGTGAATGTCGCTGATCTTAGTTCATATAAAGAGGTTTGTATTTTCTGTACTGTTTGCTCAGACTTAGTTTCTAACCATTGATGTATTACAAGGCAGAGAGCTCTCTGTTTTGACCTTTTCATTAGTAGTAATTTGAGTAGCTGTTAACTTCTATCCCTTCTTTCTGCACCCCTAGCATCCTGTGAGAGACAGAATGGACACCCAGTCAACATATAGGTTACTTACAAAATTTTTACTGTAAAACTTCTTGTGAACCACATCTTACCATTATGGTTTATATTGATGTAGTGTCTAGTGGTGCCAATCGGGGGAGCACTGCAGTTAAATTCCCTACAAATGAGTAGAACAAGTTCTTTCCTCAGAGAGCTCAAAGTCTAGGATTATGACAAGATATAACAGATGGATTAACAGCCCCAAACAAGGCTGGGGGACAAGGTAACATTAAAGATGGATACCTTTGCATAAGTCAATAGTCTCCCTGGTTAAAGTAGTCATAATGTAGAAGCTACTGTTTAGAGCTGATGGAAAGTTTTTATCAAAACAGTTTTCCATCAAAAATGGTGCAAAATTATTTTTTGTGAAATCATGTGGATTTTAATTAAATTTTATTGAAAAAAAATGGAAAAAAATTAAAAAATGGCAAAACATCCCATTTAGAAATTTTCAGAACTTAAAGTTTCAATTTTTGTTTCAAAATGACTTTTTGTTTAAAAATATACTTTATGTTTATCTAAATGGAAACAAATAATTTTGAATTTATAAAACAACAACAACAACAACAACAAAAACCACGTTTCAATTGACCTGAAATGATTTGGGGGGGGGGGGATTTATTTTGTGAAAAATGTCAACGTTTTGACTTTTTGTCCCAATTTGGGATGATTTCTGTTTAAATCTCAACATTTTTGGTGGGATGGAAAATCCATTTTACAATCAGCTTTACCACTACATTAATAATTTACCTTTAACTTTCAGAGAGCAATTACTCTCTTCCACATTTCCTCCTCTCTTTTGTTACCCCTTACTGCAAGCCTCTATTTCACCCTTTTCATTTTTTCCCATCTGCTCTGTTAGAATAATTTAAAAATCCCACAAGAATTTCTGTTCTCATGTGATTTCAGCATATATACAACCTTTGAAGTACTAACTTAAATTATACATATACCCAACTAGAATTTCTTGGAAGACGTGAATATAAAAACGTCCACGTTATGAAAAGCAAAGTTTTCATACATTCTCAAATCTTTCCAGAACAGTGAATGTTTGTTGGAACTGATTAGTCTCAGGAATTCCTTCTTTAGTATGATCATTATGAATACACTTCAGAAGATTTCTTGATCATCTTTCTTAAAGTGTGTTCATCTTACAGTTCACAAGCCAGCCAGACCTGGGGCATATGTATACGAGAAACCTCCAAGGAGTATCCAGGCAGCTATAGGAAGGCTACTGGTGACTTAATAGGAGAAACTCTTCCCTAGGTCTCTGAAAAAATTTGTCAATATTGGTTAGGAATATTGCCATGCTGGGTCAGCCCAGTGATCCATCTATTCTGGTGTCCTGTCTCTGAGAGGGGTCAGTAACAGATGCTTCGGAGGAAATTGGAAGCAATCAGGGAGAAGACACCTAAAAGTAAAATAACATGTTATTGAGCTCTGCGGATAGGGAGGGTCCTGGAGTTTGTATGGGGATGCTGTTATTGTATAGGGAGGAAAGATCCCATGATGGCCTAACTCATCTGTAAGATGCATTGTGAGGTTTCTGTTCATATACAATTACAGAACCTGTTGCCTTTTGACCAGTGAAGGTTTTTTATGTGAAAGGTTCACAGAACCTGATCTTTCTTCTGAGTCAATGCTATACTAATGCCTCTCATGCTGTCTTTGAGGTGAGACACTAAACCAAGATTCTGATAAATAGGCACCTTTAAAGATCACATGGTACTTTTCACAAATGTAACAGAGTTAGCCCCATTGACCTGTCTAACTTCCAGTGTACAACATTGTATTTTGCATATCTAATTCCCCCCTGCAGTCCCAGTTGGATATAGTTTTTGCTTTCAGTTGCTGCTCTAAACTATCATTTTATGTTGCTGTGCACTGTAAAACAGCTGCTGTCTTCAACCCCAGAAAGCCATTTCAATGATGGTGGATGAAGTGACTCCTGGATCTGGATAAAATTTGTAAAGTGCTTTGGTTTTCTTTGAGATGAAAAGAAACGTGTGGATGAAAAAGATTGTTATAACTCCCCTATACTGAATATACATTCCTTGTATTTTCTTAACATTTGTAAATATTTGATGGCTGCCTGTTATGCTGATAAGGGCTCTGAAGTGATATGAAGGCTTATATTTGATAAATAGTATTAACACTATTGCTTTATTTTCAATATTGTATTTATATTGGTTATTAATCAATAAGATTTCATTGATGATTGTAACTGAAAATGCTAAATAAATTCAAAAGTTGTATTACATACTTGTTATTTATTTATTTTTTTGCAATGTGTGGCCTCTACTATATCAAACTGTAAAGAAGGTGTGAGGTAAGGCAACATAATAGGGTGCACTGCTCCTTTAAGGGTAGATCTGGTTCCAGTACATTCCAGTTACAAGTTCTAACCAGGACAGATTCCAGGGAGTTTAGTCCAGATGAGCTCAGAGAGTTTGAGGCTGGGACAGCATGGAATGCTGGGATGGTTGCCTGAGTATAAGAAGCAGCCTTCCCTCAGACCAGAGAGGGAAATAGAAAGAGAGAGAGAGAGTCCTGAAAGGAACAGCAGCAGCTATTGAGTCTCTCCAGGTAAAGGGCCCAGGAATGGGTTTTGTGAAAATATGCCTGGTAAGGGCCAGGGAGGAGGCCTTTAGGAAGACTGCAGAAGGACCACAAGGAGCTGTAAGTTTCATTTGGTGAAAGACTGTGTGGACCAAGAGGTATCAGCCCCTCACAAAAGAGTGAAGGGTTCATCCCAGAGAAGGGTGCAGACTGTCAGAGGGAGTTCTGTTACCCAAGGAAAGAGACTGAGTGATGGTTTTAAACTTTTCATTTGGTTTCCTCTGGGACTATCATTAGCCCAGAAAGAGAGAACATTTTTATTGGTTAGCTGGAGGAGTAAACTAAATTAATATACAAGGAGGGGAAACTGAGGCAGTGATCACACCTGACAGTGAGGAAGTTAGACGCTGTCACAGGCAGGTAAGTAATTTCTGTATCTTCAACTCCAGGGCTATACTGCTTCTGCATTCCATTCAGGATGCAGTTCAAATTACTCAACCTCATGTTCAATGCCCTACTTTTAAGGGTATATGCAATGCAAGCCCAGAGTTATTGGTACTTGAGTCAAATGACCCATGTTGGAGAACCCAGGGCTTGAGCATCTACACTGATTGTTAACCCTATGTTAACAATTTTCTAGCCCAGGCTCAAGTCTGGTACTCTGGTGTTCACACTGTAGCAAAGAGACCTGAGTCACATGACCCATTTCCCAGAGTCCCTAGCACCTTCCTGAAATGTGGCCACTCTAGCCATTTGACCGTGATGCACTGTAGGAAAACTTGACTGTCCTCCCTGCACATTAAATGAAGTTTTGAACAGCTGCCAACACATCCTGCCAAGAGTCATTTTGGTCTCTGCGCTCCCAGCTACTGTAGCCAGCAACATGGAGGCACCTTTTGAAGAACTTTTCTTGCTTGTGCTTTCATTCCTTGGTCAGGAAATGGGCAGAGCTTCCATGAGGTGCAGGTGGACAATTTGGCAGCATTTTCTGACCCACCAAAGGCACATGACAGAGGTTATGATGGAGGAGGAAGAGTACGATGGCATGAGAGACACAAACTGGCTGATACTGCTCAGTACACTAGATATAGCCACTGGTGTCCCCTAGGTAGACCGGCACAAAGCCACAAGCACAGATAGGTGGGATCATGTCATCATGCAGACCTGGGATGACTAGCAGTGGGTCCAGGAAGAAAATTGCATGTCTGCAGCTTTGTAAACAGCTTGCCCCAACCTTCCAGTGTAAAGACATGCATGAGGTCACCCTTACCGATCCAGAAGCGGGTTGCTATAGCTATCTGGAAGCTGGCTATCCCAGACTGTTACAGGTCCACTGCCAGTCAGTTTGGTGTTGGAAAGTTGACTGGGGGTAAAGTGGTGGCAGAGTTTCTGAGGCAATCAGGTGTGTGGTTTACCTTGAGGTGGCAGGCATTATACATATTCTAGGGTAACTGATGGCTTTGAGAGAATGGGGTTTCCTATTGCACGAGGGCCACTGATGGGACTTAAGTGCCTGTAGCAGGGCCGGCGCAACCCATTAGGCGACCTAGGCAGTCGCCTAGGGTGCTACAATTTGGGGGGCAGCGACCGCAGTGGTATTTCGGTGGCGGGACCTTCCGCTGCCTCTGTGGGGGGCAGCATTTCGGGGCGGGACCTTCCGACGCCTAGGGTGGCAGAAAAGCTGGCGGTGCTCCTGGCTTGTAGTTTGCCTTCCTCAAGAAGCACATGAGACATACACTGCAAAGGGTGCTCCCTGTTATGCAGGCTCTCATGGACCACAGAGGGTGATTTATGAATGTCAGCATAGGCTGCATTGGGAAAGTTCATGATGCCAGAGTTATTTGCCGATTGGGAGTTTATATTCATGGACAGGCTGGGACACTGTTCCCACCAAATGACATTGTTATAAATGGAGTTACGTTATTCTAGGGGACGTCATGTAACACCTTTGGCCTTTGCTTTGCTTATGAAACTGTACCCTGTTTTGAGAGGTCCTGGCAAAAGAAGGTTTAATTATACAGTCATCAGGTGTTGAATGGTAGTTGAATGTGCTTTTGGCAGATTAAAATTCCAGTGCAGATGTCTACAGATCCATTTGGATGCCAGTGTCATCAATGCTGTCCGCACTACTGTAGCTTGCTGTGCCTGTCACAATCCTCGTGAAGCCAGAGGAGAGCCATTTCCCCCTGAATGGCCCTATGACGGCGAGGAGCTGCTGAATCAGTAGGGAAGTGCACCTACCACAGCCAGAAATGGCACCTATTCAGTGTTTCCTTTGTGCCAGGACTGCACCCAGGCAACAGAAGTCAGGGACGCTTTGTGCTCCCTCATTATTGACTTGCATGGGCCAATGAAAGAATGTGCTTATGGGGGGAAAGGAACTAATTGATCCTGGGGGGTTCAGTGCTTGGAAGGGCTGTGGTCTTGATTGCCATGCAATGTACTTATGAATGATATGATGAATAATGAATTGTGTGGGGATGGTGGTGAATTACAGTAAGGGTTCATATAAGGAAGTTATTGAAGTGTGAATTGCTGTACCTAACTGCATTGAGGAACAGTGTTTGCTTTGTATAGTATAATTGCTCCTGATCATGTTTTTAGCTTTGTTATCTGAAATCACGATTGTATGATGAGATGCAGTGATAGCAATAAACTTTCTTGATGACATAAAAGTCTATATTTGTAAACATGTTAAAACAGTACAATGGTGATCCATAGCTAGGCAGGCCAGATGCCACTATAAACCCAAAATCAAGTAACAGAAGAACATTTCCAAAACAAAACAAATAAATATGTAGGAAACAGTGCAAACACGACACACCCCCCCCCCCCCGCCCCCGCCACTCCATGTCCCCAGCCCCAAGTTCTCCTTTCCCTTCTTAGCCTGTGTGTTGTGCACATGACACCAGGGCAGGGGGTGGAGGTATCCACAGGATGGGGTTCAAGATGGAAAGTGGCATGGGGTTTACTTGCCCTTCCCAGCCGCTCATGGGGCCTGATTGCATGGGCCATCTTGATATGGAGTTGTCCAAACTCCTTCTGGACTAAGGGTACGTTGCAGCGGGATCGGGCCAGGGTGGAGGTGAGTAGCCAAATAGTTCTCTCTGATGAGCTTTGTCGTCCTCCTTTAACCACTTTTTCTGTTCCAGGCACTGAGCTGCAAGAGCCTGCTCCCTTGCTGAAACTCTATGCTACAGATGTGCAGCAAGCCTCAGCTTTTCCTCCTGCCTCGCGGCATCCTGTTTCTCAAGTAGTCTTTAGTCCCTCTGCTCCTGATACTGGACCTGCTTGTTAGCCCTCTCCAGAACGTCAACCATAACTTTATCATGGAAACCCTTCCTCTTGGAACAGTCCATGAAGGTATGGTGGGCCAGGGATCAAGCTGTGGATGGACTGCAGCCAGTGGACATTGAGGGGTCTGTAATAGGACAAGAAACACAGTGTTATTGTCTAAAATCGCTCAGCTGAGAGCACAGAATTAATTCTTGTGGAATTTCAAGGACATAAAATGTTACATTTCAGTATTGAACCACAATGTATTGTGCAAGGGATGCCTCAGTCCACAGAATCCCCACAGCCTGGTTAATCACAGTTACAGAAGTGCAGAAACAAGTTTAAAATTAGAATCTGTTTCTGGTTTATAAAAATTGCATAACTACTTGGGGTGAGGAGGCTGGATGCAAGTGGCTTTTTCTCTCAGTTCAGGCTTTTCACATTTTGGAGGGGCATAACTGCCCTATTGGCAAGGGGAGATGTTATTTCAAGCTGCTAGTGGGAAACTTGCAGTGTATGCAGCCAAAGTATTCAAAGGTCTGGTGACTGAACAGCACATCTATGAGTGGCGCGGGTTGGTCAGCTACCGAGGTGGCCCTGGAAAATATGCCCATCCCTACAATGTGACTACCTATATGGAGTTCATGCTTCAGGAAAAGTTTGCAGCTATCAGCACTCGGGATTGCAACAGCATCCTTGGAGGAATTAACAGGATGCTGTGTTAGCTTACACATGGCTTACTCTGTTACAACTGCATGCAGATACGCAGCGCTCCACAGCCTTCCTTCTCCCCACCCCGACACACTTCTGGAAAATAAATTGATAGCCCATTCATACATGGGTTAAATGATTTTTGTCACCCATGGACTGCATGGGTTATCTCTAACTGAACTGGATTAGATTTGGAAAGAAACATATTTCCCCAAACACACACGCCGAGTTCACTCTTTCCAGATGGTTCCATAGACTGTTGAGTGATTACAGAGCAGCAAACTTAGAGCCATTATTACTTTAAGGAAAGCAGGAATGACCCTGTAGCAAACATCTTTGCCTTTTGAGTAAAAGTATTCTTTAAAGCCATTCTTTACTGTTTGCACTTCCTGGTCACCATGCTGGACTCCACGTGATGTGGAGTCACCAGGACAGACTCCAACATTAGTGGATACACACTAATAGCCAGGACTTCTCATAACTTTTTGCAGCTCCGAGGAGCTGAATCTAAGAGATTTGCGTGTAGACAGAAGGAGGGTGGGTGGGCTCAAGTCTGAGTCTGGGCCCAGTTTACACTGCAGTGTAGACATACCTTTAATCTCATCACTGGTCCCCCTTCACTCTGTGTTATTCTCTGTAAAATATCTTCATTCTTTTCTCACTCCCACACATTCCCTAGGGTTCCCAAATTTCTAATTGCACAAAACTGAACAACCCTGTCCAGTACCCTACACTGCCCCTTCCCCGAGGCCCTGCCCTACCCCTTTTCGAAGGTCCTGCCCTTCCTCTCTCCGTCGCTCACTCTTCCCCACCTTCACTCACTTTCACTGGGTTGGGGCAGGAGGTTGGGGTGTGGGAGGGGGGGTGAGGCCTCTGGCTGGGGGTGTGGGCTCTGGGGTTGAGCCGGGATGAGGGGTTTGAGGTGTAGGAGGGGCTCAGGGCTGGGGTAGGGGGTTGAGGTGTTGAGGGTGGGATGCGGGCTCTCGGAGAGAGTTTGGGTGCGGGAGGGGACTCCAGGATGGGGCAGGGGGTTGGGCTGTGTGTGGGGGGGTGCAGGGTCTTGGCAGTGCTTACCATGTCTCCCAGGAACTGGCCACCAGGTCCCTGCAGCCCCTACATGCATGGGTGGCCAAGGAGGCTCCACGTGCTGCCTTCGCGCCCGCAGGCTCCACCCCTGAAGCTCTCATTGGTTGTGGTTCCTGGCCAATGGGGGCTGCGGAGCCGGCACTTGTGGCCAGGGCAGCACATGGAGCATCACTGGCTGCCCATGTGCCTAGGGGTTGCAAGGATCTGGAAGCCGCTTCTGGGAGACGTGTGGAGCTAGGGCAGGCAGGGAGCCTGCCTTAGCCCCAGGCCTCCGCTGCACTGCTGACCGGACTTTTAATGGCCCGGTCAGCAGTGCCGACCAGAGCCGCCAGGGTCCCTTTTCGACCAGGCATTCTGGTAGAAAACTGGCCTGGCAACCCTAACATTCCCCCATCTCTCACTCTACCAGAAATGTCCTTCCTGTACTCAAACCTCTCTCTCCCCACTCCTTCAAACCCTTCCTTAAACTTATCTTTGCTCAGGACCCCAGAAAAAACTACCTATCTAATGGTAGTATAAGAAAAATAAAGCAGAGATTTAACATGTGCCTTGATGCAGCAAAGCACTTGAGCATGTGCCTAACTTTACATAATGGCAATATTCATGTTCATAAATTTAAGCCACCCTTAGCCAACCAATCATCTATCTATGCACTCTTTATTTCATTCCTTTCTTCCTCCATCTTAGTTGATGTTTATTTCCCCCTATGTTCTATCATTTTCAGACTCATTTTTGGCCCTTACTTAGGACAGAATCCCTATTCAGGCAGGGCGCCTAAACACATGCTTAACTTAAAGCACATGATTAAGTGCTTTCCTGAGTAGGGATGGACATAACCTTGTATGTAAGTGCTTTCTTAAATCAGGGCCATAGATTGTAAGCTCTTTGGAGCATGTGTTTATTTGCTGTGTTAAGCACCATACCCACGTATAGAAATGTATGCAAATGTCAAATAATCCTCATACTTTCTCTAATAAAACCCAAGACTATTGCATGCTAATACATGCTCATGGCATCAACACATGGAATGTATTACAACATTACAGATGAGATACATTTTATAAACAACTTCTGATCTATCAGAGGGCGAACACAGGAGGTAAGGAAATGTAACCTTCACTGTTTTTAAACTGCCTTATACCAGATAATGCATGTAACAGCACAAATACAAGCAATGTGGCATTTGGAAGCCTCCTGCCAGAGAGTACAACAGACCTTTTGAAAGAAATTACTAGTTACACCTCATCAAAGGTTGGCATTTTCCCTCTATGCAAGTACAGTTGCCTGCCCATCAGCCACCGTCACCTTGTCCTTTAATTGTAGTCTTCTTGGTGAAAATAGTGGGATTTTTAATCATTTCTAAAGTTATCCATTGAACAATATTAATAAAGATATGTGTCTCATCAGTGCATGAAATGAAGGAGTCCCAGTTCTGATAGCTGACTAAAAGGGACATGCTCATGTTTTCTGAGTCAGTAAGTAAACAAAGTGATATCAAACTTCCTCATATGATATTTTAATAGATGATCATTCTCTTTGTGAGGCAAGATGAACCCTAGAAGCACTAGGGTTGTGCACTGAAAACAGGGATTTTTCATGTGCAAAAGGATTGCTATGATGTGAGTCCAGAGCTGTAGGCAGCAGCTTCCCACAGGGAGGCATCCGAAGGTTCAGCTGGAATCTGTTGCAGTATTGGTGTTTTTCTGCATAAGCAGATGAATGGGCAATCTCTATTTACTATTGCTCAGAGTTGAATATTCCAGGTAGCACCCCACAGTAAGGGTTAGCACTTGCCTTCAGTAAAGATATTATAACTGTTGGCTTGAGAATCAGACTTGTTGTTCTTCTAAATCTCTGGGTGAACATGGGATACATTATTTTAAATCACAAATACATTAGGTTACTACAGTATGAGTCAAAGAAACTTTTGGTACTCATGATTTCATTATAGCATTAAGGAGATGAAAGAGGTAGACTTGCTTGATGTCAAAATAATTTACTATCCAGTTTTGCTGTTGGCTCCAGGAGGCTGATTGTAACAGAAAAGGGGAAGGCAATGTGATCTGTTAATGATAAACAAAAAAAAAAAAAAAAAAAAAAAAAAAAACACCTCATCATTTAGTATCTTTTATTAGATTGTCATTATTCAATGCTCAGAATGCATTACCTTACATCTGTAAACACTTTTTTTCTAGCAGCTACTTGCACATTTTACACATCAAAGTTTCTGTTTAAAATGATGTTTTGTGGCAAAGGTTGGTGAAATTAAGGTAAGTAAGGTAAGTCATGAAAATATTCATTTTAATCAGAGGCACACAAAAAGTTTTTGTGATTCAAGAACAAAAGGCCATGAAAAAAATGTAATGGAAAATAATCCCAGAAACATCAACCATCCGTCTTGGGCTGGTAAGTTCTATACTAGAGAAGAATGCAGTGATGAGAAGCAATGAATACAAATTATGAAAAATCTAATTCTTGTCATTAATTTTTTTAGACTGTAAGAGAGCAATCATCAGTTTGTAAATACCAATTACAAGGCAGAATGGATGCATTGAAAAGACATAGATTTTTTTAAGATTGGTTCATGACCAATAGACCGTTTCATATATAAATTCTAGCACACAGAACCAGGCAATGGAAAATACACTAATACATATGTCTAAATACTGTGCAAATGCACAGTAAATGTTGCTAGTACATAAGTCATGCGTGAAGTATGCTCTGACAAGTAAATAGTGAAGTGACAGTGCAATCCAAATTCCGTGTGTGTAGACATGTGCCAATCAAATGTAATTGCATAATCCAATTTTCCTCCACCCATTTTCTCCCGATCTTCATTTCCCTCAGGATTTTACCCTCCTCACACATTTTCGCATTTTACTCTGCCTCACCCTCAAAACTCTGTGTCATGGTGATCAACGTGCTATTGCAGAGAATGCATCTCTTTGACTTCTCATTTAACAATATATTTTCCAGTTGCATGGATTTTGGTTTATAGTTGAAGCAGTTTACTGGTCATCAATAGCAACAAGAAAAAAAATCAATAATTTCTCAATGAATCCAACCTCCTTTCTGCATGATATTTTGAAATTTTTGCTGTCAAAAGAAAAATGCAAAATAATTTGTGGGCATCAAGGGCCAAAAAAAGGAAAAGGCTATATAGTTCAAATGACTATGTGATGAGACAGTCATTTCCTTCTCTTTGTTCCTAATACACTAGAAACACCAGTGTTGTGAACTGACCAGTCAACCACACACCTTATTTGGAACCGGAACTATGCAATCAGTCAGTAGCAGAGACAAAAAAATAAAAATAAAAAATACAGTACAGTACTGTGATAAACGTAAACTACTAAATAAATGAAGGGAAAATTTTAAGAAGAGATTTGCCAAGGTAAGGAAACTATTTTTGTGCTTGTTTAATTTAAATTAAGATGGTTAAAAGCAGTATTTTTCTTCTGCATAGTGAAGTTTCAAAGCTGTATTAAGTCAGTGTTCTGTTGTAAACTTTTGAAAGAACAACCATGACGTTTTGTTCAGAGTTACGAACATTTCAGAGTTACGAACACCTCAGGAATAAGGTTGTTCATAACTCTGAGGTTCTACAGTATATGGAATGAGTAGAAGCTGACTTTTCCTAGGATCTTGTGAGAATGTTTGACTGGTAAAAATGTAATCCTAATTGCAGTCAAGTCAGGTTTTCCACTAGCGTTGTAATAGGGCTTGCTGAATATTTTCCATCAAAACTGATTTTCAGCAGAAAATTGGGCTTTCAACTGAACTAAGTTTTTTTTTGCAAAAATGTCTGCTTTCACAGAAAATGTTGTTATTTCTTTGACAATTCCAATGTCTCATAGCCAGGGACTCCTGTGAGCCACCCCCTCATTCCGCCAAGGAGAGAGAAAGTGGTGGATCATGGGACATGTAGTCCATCCATCCAGAGATCCTGGACCATGGAACAGAATGGGAGCATTAGGCACCTGAACTACAACTCCTCATCATTTGGAATCAAAATATTTTAGCTTTCAATATTTTGGCCAAAATTTTTCACAAAAAAATTGCTGAACACAAAAAATAAAATAAAATGAAAATTGCTTTTTGTCAATTTTTTTCCTTGGAGAAAAAACTTTTCCGCCTAGACGAAGTTATGATGGACTGTGTCTTTAAGAGACCCGATAGTGGCATACACCAGGAAAAGCAGGATCCAGTTGTGATGCTCCAATAAAAGGACTATTTGTTTGAACCTCCTGGATTGTGTCTCTTTACTATCTCTCTGTGTCTACTGCCAAACCAAGGAGGTCACAAGGATATTTTTGTAGAATATTTCTAATTTGGTTATGAACATTCAGAATCAGCCATTCCTGTAGGGTATGTGTTAGAAAATCTTCAAAGTTCTAAAGTGAAGGCAACCCTTCAAAATGTTCACATGGGCAGCAACCCTGCCAGAATCTGATGTATTACGGGGTTTGTAAATCAGTCTTGCATGGATCTTACTTGAGGTTTTGTGAATTAATCTCATGCAATTCCTGGTGTGTGTGTGTGTGTGTGTGTGTGTGTGTGTGTGTGTGTGTGTGTGTGTGTGTGTGTGTGTGTGTGTGTGTGTGTGTGTGTGAAATCAGCATGCTCATACATGCTGTGCATTGGCAAACGAAAAAGAGCAACACATGCTCCATGATCTGCTACCACTGTTTGTCATTTCTTAACTCTATATTCTGCTATTTTTCTCTGAACAGTTTGTTTGTTATTTATGGCAACCAGCATGGCTGGATGCCATCCCTTGGGATATTGTGAATTTATACTTGTAGCGTGTGAATTTATGAAATTGGAAGTAAGTATTATTTTGTGCTAAGTCTTTTGGCATATGTTTAATTCTGCATGATGGTTGTTCCTTATCAGAAGCTGTTTTCAAAGTGTGTCAGTTTTTTTAAATTATTCTGAAACAGCATACTCTAGTATGTATGCTCTGCAGCCAGAATTTTCTGAAGGTACATATATACCTCTAGCTAGAGATGACCAGAACTGGTTCATGCAGTTTCTGATAAACACAGAGAACCCAGAAGACCCAATTCTTGATTTGATATTGTAATTTGACTTCTCAGTGACTGCTTCCATTTTAAATTGCATTATTCCCCCTTTCATGACTCCTAAAGCATTAATTCCATGAGTGATATCAAAACTTTAGCCAAAGCTCTGATGTCATCTCAATAGAACCTTTCTGTACAATGAACTGGCTCTCTCCCTCTCTCTCCCATTAGCTGTATGCAGTGTTGTTGTAGCCATATTGGTCCCACAATATTAGAGAGACAAGATGGGTGAGGTAATATTTCATCTGACCAACTTCTGTTGGTGAGAGAGACAAGTTTTCAATTGGTGTGTCAATCAATGTAATATCTAAGTGTTTGGCTGACTACTGTTCAGTAGATATATATAGAATATGATCCTTAACTAGAGAACCTTAAGTAAAACAAATAAGAAGGTCCATGCAAGTGTTTTAGCAAGTTAGGTTTATTTAGCCTAGAGGCACCCTGGTGACCAGTGGTACCTGCAACTCTTCACTAGTGATGAAGAAACGCAAAGTGATTTAGGGTTTATTGCCTCAGACATGTTCATCGGCTTCCTTATACACCAAAACATTAGATCTATTGGTAGGCTAAGCATTAAAACAAACATTATAGCCTACAAATTACCATGAAAAAATGATAATTTAAAAAAATATATATATAGCTTTTAGTTTTGACAGAATGCGGAGGAGCAAAAGCTGCTGTAGATTTCAAGTCTCTTAAGTAGTGATGTTGAAATGAAGCTACTGCAGATCATTTAAAAGGAAAAGGAATTCTCAGTGGAGAACTCATTTTAGGAAATCATCTGAAGCACTAAAGAGCAGAACACAGCACGCCCACAAACACGGCCATAGTTTTCACTTTATTCCAGGAACTCAGACACCTGCTCTGCTATGAAATAACTGTGAGGTGGGTGAGCATTCTGGGTATCTTTGACATGCAAATGAACACACCAAATCCTCTTGAAAGACAGCAACTAGTTTTTATGGCCACCAAACTGGTGCAATTCAAACTACATTCCAGAGACAAAGAAACCTCTGAAGATACATATAAATGGGAATGGCTGAATGTCAAAGAGCAGAACCAGGATTTAAAAAGGTTACATCAAAAAGAAAAGTACTTTTAATGGATTGTACTCTACATTTATCAGACACTCTCTCTAAAACTGAGACTTTTACAGATTAAGATGTGAATCAATTTAAGAAGACGTATGTTGAGAAATTTTACAAGTACTGACATTGCTCATTTTCTAGTTTATCTGTAATGTGAAAAGAAAATACACGTATGTTATACTCCTATATTTCAAGAAGGGGGAATCTCTAATAAATCAAAGGCATTTACAGTAGTATGCTACATGTTCAATGGCATTAACATTTCTATTATATTTATATATTATGCTAAAAGAATGCTAATAAAGTTGCAAAATAAAGCACTCAGAAGTTAAGAAATGCCATATTTATCCACCCCTAGGCTCCGCACTAGAACTGACCATGAGTAGCTAACGTGTTTTAAAACAACACCATTCCATAAAGAAACAAAGGCTGGCTTCCTGTAGGAAAATTATTTTTACTTAACTATTTACATTGTCTTTTTCAAAGATTACCAAAGCAGAAACATCTAAAGTCCATTTAAGCTTGGGATTGCTCAGGGCTTTGAAAGCAGTACTGATCTACTTTCCAGGAATGTGGTTTTTGAAATGAGCTTTCCTGGTCAGTGAGCTTTTAAAGAATCAAAAGGAGGTAACAGCATATTGAAAATCTTTGCGGGGAGCAGGGGCTTAAACACTCACTATTACTTTTAGGTTCTAAACTAAAATTTTGTAATGAACGGAGTTGTTTATATACATGCACGAAGCATTCTGCTTATCCTTAAAATAGATAAAGCATCAAGAACCATAATGCCTTGATTTCCCATGGAGCCCCACTAATGCATCTCATCACTGACTTGGGGAGACTTAGACTTATTGTTCCGTGCCCTGCACCGCATGTAGTCATTTACATCAGTGCAAAGTGGGACTAAATGGCTACATCTAAATTAGCTTGGTAGCAGTTTATACCTATTTTCACACACTTCAGTCCTTGGCCTCTCTGCTTAGACTCTCAATATGGATGCCAGTTAAGGGACTCTTTGAGGGTGGTTTTGGTGCAGTAGACAGCCCTCAACCACAGACAGTTTTAGGAACACCAAATTATTTCAACATTTCCTTCAGGTGGTAACTGCAAACATGGTCTGATTTGAACCAGTGACTTTGAGTAAAAAGGTTCTGAGTCTAATTCTACACAGCCGTGTGTACTCGTTAACACCTGTGCAAAGTCAACCATTACCAATGGCATAAGGTAGGGGTGAATTCTTTGGTAGTCTTTTACACTCATTCTGCACAGGTGTAAATACCCATTCCAGATATGAGGCAGAAGAGAATCAGGTCCTTTGAATCCTATTGTCAATCAGATGAGCCATTCAATTTCCCAGGTTTTGACATTTAATAATATTTGTTAAAAATAAAAATTCAGGAGTTATAAAAACATTCTTTTGTAACTGTATAGCTTATGGGCCTGCACCGCATCCCTTGCTCCCTGCCCATGATTAAGTCCTTACACATGCTACTAATTCAACAGGGCAAAGTCCTGAGGTCCTTACAGTAAAAATGGATGAAATACTTTGACATTCAGCCCATTTACCTCAGTGTGGCTGCTAATGATAGTGACCTAAATTGATTTCTCTTAGGCCTGGTCCAAACAGAGTTTTGTATGTGTAACTGTTTTGGTTAGGGTGCAACATTTTTTTTTAACTGATGCAGTTATAGCAATAAACCCCCTAGTATAGATTTAGTTATACTAGTAGAAAAGTGCCTTGCTGGTATATCTTATTCCCCTTCCCATATGAGCATAACTGTATTAGTAGGAGACACTTTTATACTAATATAACTGTGTCCACATTATAGGGGTTGTACCACTTTCACTATATTGGTATAGTAACAGTGATACAACTTTCTAGTGTAGACAAGTCCTTAAATGTTGAACTTGCATTGAAGGGAAGATGGATGACATGATTAAATTGGTAATTTCCATCTCCAAATCCATGGCCAGAGTTTTCCAATCTCATACACCTCTGAGAAGCTCTCATTAATTTCATTGGGAGTTGCATACATATAGTTGAGGGCAGAATGTGGTCCTAACATTATTTCTGAGGTAAAAGCAGGGGTGGAATGGCTTATTAAGTGCAAGGGGAATTCCTATTGCCTATGTTCTCTCTTCATATATATTTCATGAGTATTCAGCTAATTAATTTATTTGAACAAGGAAGAGTATTCACCCCAGTTCACTCTCAACTCAAGTTCCAAGTAAACGTATCAAAGTCTGTAAATGTTGTGAAGTGATTAGATTATGAATACACGCAGGACAGTGGCATTTAGGGAGTGTGAAGTTGTATGTGTTTAATTTTTCAGCTGACCCCAACAAAATTATGTATTCTCTGATAAACTGGTCTTTGATGCCAAAATAAATATTATTGTTACAAAACAAACAAACCAACAAAACAACAACAACAAGAGAAAGTTAGGAAGTTGATGAAAAATATTTGTTCCAGGATGGGGTGACAAATTGTCTGTGATTTGGGACACTTTAAAAACACCTGAAATGCTATATGAATATAAAGCTCTGTCAAGGCTGCTTCCCCACTCTGAACTTTAGGGTACAAATGTGGGGGCCTGCATGAAAACTGCTAAGCTTAACTACCAGCTTAGATCTGGTCCGCTGCCACCTCTCCCAAAGTGCTAATTCCCTTCCCTGGGTAGCCTTGAGAGACTCTTCACCAATTCCCTGGTGAATACAGATCCAAACCCCTTGGATCTTAAAACAAGGAGAAATCAATCAGGTTCTTAAAAAGAAGGCTTTTAATTAAAGAAAAAAGGTAAAAATCATCTCTGTAAAATCAGTATGGAAAATAACTTTACAGGGTAATCAGACTTAAAGAGCTCAGAGGAACCCCCTCTAGCCTCAGGTTCAAAGTACAGCAAACAGAGATAAACACTCTAGTAAAAGGTACATTTACAAGTTGAGAAAACAAAGGAAAACTAACACGCCTTGCCTGGCTATTTACTTACAAGTTTGAAATAGGAGAGACTTGTTTAGAAAGATGTGGAGAACGACTTCCCAAACAAAGAGCACAAACAAAAGCCTTCCCCCCCCCCCCAAGATTTGAAAGTATCTTGTCCCCTTATTGGTTCTTTGGGTCAGATGTCAGCCAGGTTACCCAAGCTTCTTAACCCTTTACAGGTAAAAGGATTTTGGAGTCTCTGGCCAGGAGAGATTTTATAGTACTGTACACAGGAGAGCTGTTACTTTTCCCTTTATAGTTATGACAAGCTCAAAAAGGTCTGTCACATCTGGGCACAGATGACTCACAAAAGAATCAGTGATATTGATCTCAGGCAGAATTTAGCAAAGTAGCTTGCCCTAGTGCTATGAGGTGGCAGACTTTTAGAGACTTCTTCAGGCTGGTTTTAAAACTACATCTCTAGGGGTTTCTTCCCTTTAGAGAATGTCTTTCAGCTATTCAGAATGATAAACTTCTATACACAGATGATGCAATATGCAAATTATTGCAAGGTAAGAAGCCATCAGATTTTAGAACTGTAGATTGACCAACAAAAGGAGATGCTTTGAAAGGAGGAAAGCCACACACATTTTGGGGGCAAATACATTCAACAGAAATCCCCTCTAGCATTTCAGCTGGAGAGCTGGGTATAGCAGATTTTATTTCTTCTCTTTATGAAGTGAACAGACTGAATCTGTAGTTTCACAGCTGAAGTACCCAAAGCTTGCTAACTAAAATTGTCAAAATCTATAAAATAGCTTTACTTTTGTTAGTCCTGCCCCAGCAAGCAGAGAGGCCAGACTCCTGGAGTTCAGATGCTTAAAACAGGCAGCAGCATTAAAAAAGAGTGACTCTTTGAGCAAGCGAAGCAGATGAAGGTTGCTAGTGGCTCTTGGGACCTTTAGAATTTGCCAGCATTCACAATGCTCTCATAAATCAGAGATCATAAAGCACCCTCAAGTTTTCAGTCCAAACAGCTACCTATCTTACCCTAACCCTCCATCTCTCTGAAAGGAAGTGAAGAGAACTTGTCTCTAGGGGTTAAAGCATATCACTAAAAAGGAATGTTTTCAGGAACTGAAGTCTAAAAGCAGCAATTCTGCTGAAAATGTATTTTGGCCTTTCACCTCTCTCCGCCCCCCCGCATCTGATTGTACAAGTCACTCAATTCAAACTACAGATGGGGCCAAACATTCCTTTTTCTTTTAAACCTAAACCTAGACCTGGATGCAACATTTTGCTAATGGCCTATGTCAAAACCCTGGAACTGAAAAATCATACATTTGGGTTATTTGAGAGGAAGGAATAACGATGATCCAGAATTTATGTAGCTAATTGTTTTCCCCACAGATCACTCAGTAGCATGCTAGGAGCTTCTCAGAAATAGGGAAAAAACACTGTAAGGTCTCTGAGATAGGTTCAATGTAATTTCAACATGATACCAGTGAGGGTCAAAAAAAGGTCAGGAAGTGGACGAATTGAAAAGGAGGGATAAAGGTATTGATAGTAAGCACAAGTACTAAGTAAGGTATATACATTGGAGCTGGTCAGGGAATTTTATTTCAACAGAAAAGTTGGATAAAATGGAAAAAAAATTGTTTTTGTCAATTTTCCACAGATAATTTTAAGTTTTAATTAAAATTCAAAAAACAAAATATTGCCCCAGAACTGAAATATTTTTGTTTGGGAATACTACTGCAGAGCCTCATGGGAGTTGTAGTTTGGCTGACCCATACTCCCATCCTCTGCTATAGGCTGGGCTTGTGGGCCAGATTACAACTCCCTTGATTCACCATGGACCCCCTTCTGGATAAGTTTCACAGTGCAACAGGAGAGTCCCATGGTTGTAGTGTGTGAAAGGGGATGAAATGTGTTTGGGAAGCCTGGCTCATAGAGGAGAATGGGAACATATGGCACCTGATGTGCAACTCCTATGAGGCACTGCAACAGTGTTTCTGAACTGAAATATTTTGGGTTTTGGATGAAACTCAAAACTATTTTAATTTTCACATGTTCAGTTTTCGATGAAAAGTTGAAATTTTCTACGGAATCTAGACACGTCTTATGACGTTCCATCAATAGCACAATTTTCTACTGAAAAACAGTTGACAGAAAATTTTCAGTCAGACCTAGTAACCAATAATGCAGAAAGTGAAACATTACTACACATTGCAGCTGGCAACTGGCAAATCAAAGCCTTTGAAGATAGCTAAAATATCCTGCAGTTTTGCTGACAGCGGGAATTTTTGGAATGGGAATTCTGAACAAACAACAGGTTGATTTCAGAGACATCATCAGGGCTTGATCTTGCTCTCGTGGGCTTCAGTGGTAACAAGACTGGACCCCAGTTGAGTTTTTGACATTATTGTCAGCTCATCATAATTAATAGTGTTCTTCCCTCAAGCAGTAGCTAGTTTTACTCAGCTCATCTTATTCTCTAAATTGAGATTACAGTAATACTAAAGCATTTCACTTTCAGTTGTATGAAGCTATTTTTGATGTCTAATTGAAATACTCTTTCCTCACCTACTATGCTTCCTTTAATATAAGACTTCCTGACTTTCCAAGATTTAGGAACTGCCCAGTTCATCGCAATGGGTGCTCTCCTCCTCCAACACCCTACCCCAACCTGTTGTACAACATCAGTTTTCAGTACATTATAGTGCTGATCTCACCAATGCCATCTCCTGAGTTAAAATAACCTTGCTGCTCCTACTCACTACTCCCCTCTTTATACAGACAAGGATCATATTTGCCTTTTTTGCCTCAGCATTGTCTGTGAGCGCATTTACAATTGTTTGTCCACCATGACCCCTTAAATCCTTTGCAGAGTCATTGTGCAGGATACTGTGCTCATTCTGACAGAGCCAGATGAATCTTTTATGGGCACTGGCACTTGGGCCATGGCCTCGCCCCCGGTTCCTCCCCGAGGCCCCCACACTTGGCCTCTTCCCCCTCAGGCCCTGCCTGCCATTCGCATGGGGAGAGAGGGGGCAGAGAGGAGCAAGCAGGGAGCAAGGGAGGGCAGGGGGTGGAGAGGAGCAAGTGCCAGGTGGGACCTCGGGGGGGAAGAGGCAAAACAGGTAAGGGGCCTCGGGGCAAAACGCAGGGGAGGTGGGCACAGTCCGGGTGCCATTGTAAACCCGGTACTGCCTTCTGAAGGTCTGGCCTGCATTCTTTGTACCTAGATGTATGAGCTTTCCCTTTGCTGGATTAAGCACATTCTATTTGAAAGGGCTCAATTTACCAAGCAATCCAGATCACTCTGTATGACTACCCTTTGTTTATCTCTCTCTGCCAATATTTGTGACTTTGGCAAATTTTATATTTAGTTCCAGATCACTGATAAAAAGTATTGAATAACTTCAGGCCTAGAATCGGAGCCCCACTAGAAACACCACTATTCAATGATCATTCCCATTAATAACTACTCTTTATGAGCTCTCAGACAGGCAATCCTTAGAATAGGGCACTCAATGGGTGAATTTCTTAATACTCAGCAACCTTTTGCTCATGGTGACATTGAGAGTTGCAGCTACTTGCTTTTCTTCCAGCACATTCAGTCCCATTATTCAAGTAATAGGTGAGGAGCCTGGGGCATGATTGTATTAGCTTATATTAGCTTAACTCTACTGTATACTAACGCCTTCCATTTTCCCTCTGTTAAATCAATCCTATCTTCCTCGACAATACTTCTCAAATACAATCTGAGTGCGCACATGGGTTTTAGACCACTTGCAATATAGTCTCTTAACCAGAAGCTCTGCTCTCAGAGCAAAACTACTGGAAGGGGACCCGATAGAATGTAAGAGAGCTCAACCGACATGCACAACTCATATGCTCAGAGAGTTGCCCAGGGCAGTACTGAAACTCACAGCACATGGGTGGCTCAAGGTGACCACAGCCTGTCACCGTGAGCCATCCACTCCCCTGTTGTCAGGTTGCTGGCAAATGCTCTGGCTTGCACACAGGTGCAAATGACTCCTCGGGTTTGTCAGCTTGGCTTCAGACACATGGTAGAGCAAATTCTTACCCTGAATAATGTTTTAAATATTGTCAGTGGTTGCAAGACAGTAACTAAGAGCAGTCCTGTGCAGGGAATACCAGCTTGGGGAGGATCAGAGCCATGGTTTGCCTCCCAGGCAAATGCAAAAAAGTTATGAAAACCATCAAATGTTGATGTCACATGATTTTTGCAGGGGAGGAGATTGTATCCTGAGAGCCCCTTGCTCAAATAACATCAAATGAGGACCACTAACCCTACCCAGGTCTCTACGGTGAGGCACAGCAATTTTCAAGGCAATCCAAGTTGACATGTAGATTTTAGAGCATTTAGAACAATCACCTGTTAAACACTAAACCAGTGTCAACCTTAACTACAATAATACTGCTGCCTCACTATAATCTGCCCTGTAACATAAAATTGCCCTTTCCATGCTTCTGAGGGCCTCTTCCAATGTACTGAGCCTACCCTAACTTTTTCCTGGTTTGAAAAAATCTATAGTGCTGTAATGTCTGGGGCCCTTGTCATGGACCAGTCTGCTATTGTGCTAGGGGCTGTACAAACACAGAACAAATTGATGCTCCCTGCCCTAAAGCACTTACAATCTAAGTATCAGACAAGAGACAACTGGTGTGGATACTGACAGATGAGAGAGTACAATGAGACCATATTGGTCAGCATTTTAGATAGCAAACCATCAGCCTAACCAAAGTCAAATTTTTTTGTAGGCATTAGGGCAAAGAAGAGTTTTGAGGAGGTTTTGAAGGCGGATAATGAGGTAGCTTTATGAATGTTTATAGGGAGTTCCTCCCCACAAGGGAGAAAGCAGGAAGGTGTTTGTTTGAAAATGTAACAAGTAGGCGATGGAGGCTGGCATGATGCACCAATCAGAGGTGAGAGATGACATCTCAATAGTGAATTGGAGATGATAGGTATGGCAGAAATAGGCCAGTAAGGGACTTGAAATCGAAAGCAAGCAGCTTATTTAATGTGATAGAGAAAGGGGAGCCAGTAGATGGATGCAAAGAGAGAACTGACATAGTCAAAGCGATGAGCTAGGAACGCTTCTTTTTTACATTCTGAGGTTCTCTGAGGTCAGATCTGAAGTTTTGGGTCAGTCATTGTAGTGATAGGAGCAGGGCCGGCTCCAGGCACCAGGCACCCAAGCACATGCTTGGGGTGGCACCTGGTAAGGGGCGGCGGGGGGAACGCGGTGCAGCATTCCGCAGGGGGGCGCTCCGGCGGTGTGGCGCTGGGGGGGCGGGCTCCAGTTGCGTGGGGCTCGGCGTGGGGGGTGGTGCAGGCGCGGCCCTGGAGGGGGGTTCCGGCGCACGGTGCTCGGTGGGGGGGCGGCACAGATGCAGTGCTGGAGGGGGGAGGCGGGCTCCGGCAGCGCGGTATGGCGCTGGGGGGGGGGGAGGGGGGGGGGGCGCGGCGCTCGGGGGGGGGTTCCAGCTGCGCGCGGCGTAGGGAGGGTGGCAGGCTCCGGCGCTTGGCGGGGGGGCGGCGCGGCGCTCGGCGGGGGGGCTCGGAAGCGGCGGGTTTTTTTGCTGCTTGGGGCAGCAAAAAAGCTAGAGCCGGCCCTGGATAGGAGCCAGCCAAGGCATTTGCATCTAGATCCAAATTTGGATTCTGGAAACCACCATAGGACACGCGTGTAAAGATCATGACTTATTGGTTTGGGCCCATCTCTGATTATTTTTGTTATACAATTTCATGCTGCTCATGCTACAACTTCACTCCAATTGCTATCATTGTCCTCTCTTCCAAAGGGAATGTGAATTTGTTGGCATTGCAGCAGATGCACACTTAAAAAGTGCCCATCAATTATTTTTAATCTTGGAGACCCTTCATCTACTCCCACACAGGCTCTCAAGAGCAGAGCCATTCTTCATGAAATTTGGGAGGCTATTAATTAAAAGCCCTATAATGTTCCTCTTGATATAGGTGAGGAACCAGCTTTTATTATTTGTTTTGTAAAGCAAAGCACGTTTTTAATGGGGATGACACAGCATTTCAGTCTCAAGTGCATCCAGCCTGAGATCTTTATCAAAACATTATTTTTTTCTATGTGCTAAGCTCTAATTGAACCACAGTGGGCAACTTTCCACTGGGTATTAATCTAAGACATCTAAAACAATCTGTCACGTTCAAGTATATACAATTTGATGAACCTTTTTTTTCGGAGCAGGAGTGAGCTAACTGTCCTTTGATTCTCTAAATGATAATAAAGTGAAAATCAGAGACTAGCTACAGCCTTGAACATGGATCATAAAAAGCGGTAGCCACTGCCTTGAGCATACTTCAGGTATTACCACCACCGCTTGGCAATGTATAGTATAGAATCAAAATAGAGTAAAAAACTAGCTGAGAAAATAATCACTCCTTTTGTATGACTGATTCAGTGTTCAGTCATGGGCACCCTGTCTTGGATGGGGGCGGGGTTGGGGGGGGGGAAGGGAAGTGATAAAAAAATGTAAAACAGGTAAAGGAAATTCTGTCTATACATCTATCTCACAGTTATCCTGCCACCTATCACTATAGTACCTGAGCACCTTCCTTGTAAAATCAATAGTTTTTAGTGGATTTCATGAAGTCTCTGAGACTTCCTTTGTGCCAGCTCTCTGCTTGCATCCAAATCCTTCCTTTATATCCACTTCTAATGAGACATCATAAGAAAGGAGTAGTTAACCAGCATGGTCCTGAAAATAGTAGAAGTTTTATGTGGACTATGGCTCCCCCAGATTTTAATACTGGTTGAACTGAATAGGTGGCATAACATGGGCAATTTTTGGTAAAATTCAAGGCCATTGTGTACCAGTATAGTGGAACACAATGTTTAAGGGAGGCTGTGAAGTATGGTGGACTCAAATGAGACCTGGCTTCTGATCCTCACTCTGACCTACTGTGTGATCTTGGGAAAGTCATTTCAACTCTTTTGTTTCCTTTCCTCCCCGTTGCCTGTCTTGTCTATTTAGATTGTAAGTTCTTTTGTGCAGGAACTGTCTCTTACTATGTGGATTTTACAGTGCCTGGCACAATGGGTTTCTGATAGCAGACCTCTGCGTACTAGAGTAACAGTAAATATAATGATTTAAGTACAAATATAATGATTTAAGTACAAATCCCTTTAAGGTTTAGAAAAACTGATGATCAATGGCTCCTGTTTTGCTGGTTAAGGTATGGCTACCGATGCTTCTGTTTTTCTAAGACAACAATCAGTACAACAGAGGGAATTACCCATCATTTTCCAGTGCTTTTCATCCTTAGTTATAATTTTTAGGCCTCAATATAAATATGGTGACAGTATATACGACCCTTAAATTGATATGAGTTATGACTGTCCTAACACCTGATATGTTACAGCTCTCTGAATTCTAAGAATTCTTTCATCTATATCAAGATGCCCACAGATGGAATGTGCATTTTAAACTAAATGGGCTTGCATCTCTTCTAGGCTTGAACCTAATTTTGGCAGGTCCATTGTTTCTTTAGGGGTCAGTCTGGGTTCACTTTCACTCAAAAGAGCTCTGCTCTTAAGTACAAACCTTGGAATGCAAACTTTCAAATGTGGAGTGCAAAATTTAATTCAGAAGAAGATTATTTTGCACTGAAGTATAAGGAAATTGAAGTTGGTTCCCATATTTTAATGAAAAGCTGGTCATTTTGCAAAAATGACATGAAAAGTAAACTTTTGAAGCTGTGAAGTGGGTCATTATGAAACTGCAAATATTTTTTCAAGGAATATTGTCATTTTTTGTATACCACTAGTAAAAATGCAAT
This sequence comes from Trachemys scripta elegans, assembly GCF_013100865.1. NCBI lineage: Eukaryota > Metazoa > Chordata > Testudines > Emydidae > Trachemys > Trachemys scripta. The sequence continues at coordinate 65,977,548 of NC_048298.1, forward strand.
GCAAGATGTAGTCTTTAATCAGCAATAGGTGGAATATATGCAAGTAGGGCTAATCTAATGTTTTTAAGATGACAGTGCATTCTCATACGGCTTTCAAAGTGCTCTAAAACCAATATACGCTCCAGGTTTTTTGAAAAACCTGCATCCTTATGGACAGATCTTCAGACGAGTTCAGTACCAAACTGGCTGAGCTCTTCCGAAAATCTGGCATCTTATGTGGGTGCCTAAATGGAAGCTGAATACTTTTGAAAATCTTTGATTGTGTGTGCTGAACTCCTTTGAAAATCTGCCCTTTACTATGTAATTTTGATGGCTTTCACACCAGTTTTAAACTGATGTATCTTCATTGATCATAATGGAGTTAAACCTGATTTACACTAGTAAGTGAGATCACAATCAGGCCCTTCAGCCTTTACATCTTTTATTCTGTCCAGGAAAAAAATGACACATTAGATAGGGGACAACAAAACTAGAACAAAATGTCTCGAAAGAATACAGTTGTATAGTGTGGTTTTAGAATGAAAACTAAGAGGAAAGGGATGTCTATTTAATGAGAAAGCATTTACTGTAAAACATGATCAAAATGAAAAGTTCTCAACACTTTATATGTATACAGTGTTTTGCTTTAGAAAGCAAGATTCTCTGAAATAGTGCATAAATAAATGACATGCAGCATACTTCTCCTTCTTTCCTGGGTTTATGGTTAGTCCCTGGATGCAGAGGGGCTAATGATAGCAAAATCATAGATATTCCTTATTCTGTTTTGCTTTTTCCATAGTGTTTCAGAACAAACTTCACAAGAAGATCTGCAGTACATAGACAGCCCTTCACTGGCTAGGGAACACACTGCCCAGTGGTGCAGACCAGAGAGAATGTCAACCAGCAGAATAGAATAAAGGATTTCTAGCCAGGGACATTTCACTTGGCTTTGGGTCTACTCTTAGTCTTTTATACGTAGTGCATATGATTGTCCTAATAAGGTCAGGTCCCTACTCCTGTAGCCAATAGGAGTTTTGCCTGTATCAGGACTGATGGAATGGGCCGGAGATGGTTTTTCCTTCATTCATTCCTTGTCATAGGTCCTGATCACCTCCTCCCATCGAAGTCTACATGACGGCTCTTTCTTTTGCACCTGTTCAACTACCTTGTGCTCCACTGCTCTGGCCCCCAGAAAGTGCAGCACCAAGGGGCTATAATGACATGCTTTTCCTAGGACCACTTTTTCAACAACCATTCTCAAGTGGTTTCCATAGTGTGGAGTTAATGCATCATCATATAGCCATGACTTACAACCAGTTTTTCTGGGGGGCGGGTGTGGACCTCCAGTCCCAGGCAGGCCTGTCTTTGTAGTCCTGGAAAGGGAGGGAAAGTGACAGGATGTCCACCCTCACACAGGTACAATATAGTGGGTCCCCTCCATGCAGCCAATATTGAGGGTATGATTGAGACTCTAGTTATTGGCTTGCCCTTTACCCTTCCCTGTTACCTCTCTCATATTTTCTCTCTCATCCCTAAAAAAACCCCAATATTTAAATTTATTCAGCAACTATAATCACAATATCTGTTTGACTTAAAGTCTCCTATTTCAGTTTAACCTACTTTTTATTTCCCCTGAAAATACAGTTTTATATTCAAAAGGACAAAGATTCATTTCTTTTGTACACAGATATGTGGGACAGAAAAGATAGGGTAAAGGCAAAGTAAGCGATACAGCTGCAGTCTAAGTGTCATGGATAATTGTTGTGCCTAGGAAAATTAAAGTTTTGATATGGAAATTTGGCCTTACGCTTCCAATAAGACGATGGCAGAAGATTAATTTGTGCAGCCGAGCAATGTGATTAACTAATTCAGTCTTTGTGCATGTAGGGCTGTTTTTTTTTTTTTTGTTGGACTAAACATTTGTAATGTAATCACTCATGATAATCAGTAAAATGTGGACACTTTATATAAAAGTTTAATAAGTGTGGTTGCAAATAGAACAAATCTTTAATTGCTAGTTTAAACAGGCCCAAGTTCTGTTGCTCTCTGTAAATTTTATTATAATGAATCAAGTCAATTTATACATCTAGCTTACTTCCGTAACTGCATTCATGCTGACTCCTACTGGCATAGGTCCTGGTGCAGATCTCTGAGGGTAGAAAGTCTGCCAGGCAAAAGACTGTGCGCCTCATGCCGGCAGCTCCTTCGGCGTGGCTGTACCACCCCCAACCCCACCCACTGGGCTGGGCACCAGGCTCACCGGCAGCTGTCCCTGGTCCAGACATGCCAAACACACAGAAAAAGCATGGAAACTTGGCTTGTTTTGGCTTAATTAGCTTGTGAGTTGCTTGTTGGCTAATTTTTGCTTATAGCTTGTTGCTTCTTTTTTTTGATTGGCTCCCAGAAAACAGGGACAAGGGGGGGAGGGCAAGCAGGGGCAAGGGGCAAACAGGGGCAAGGCGGGGAGAGAGTCAGGGGTGCACAGCGGGCCCACCACAGTGCCAGACTGCAAGCTGGAAGGATCTAGTCACATACAGTGTTGGGGTTCTTAGGCTTGTTTTGGCCTTGTTTTGAAATGGGATTAGCTTGATTTTTGGCTTATTGTGAAAGTTGGGGTGCTTATTTACCATGTGAAAGTTGGCAGCTGTGCCCTGGTCACGCTCTCGTGTTCAAGTGGCGTGCATGGCCCCAGACAGGAGACACAGACAGCTGCATGGAAAGGACGTGGGGAAAGATTGGGTGGTATAAAGCAGACAACCTCCCTTCAGACGGGTACTAGGTGGAATATGAGGCCAGCAGAGTCTCTGAAATGTGCAGGATTGGTCAGGAACGGAGAGTGTCAAGGAGCTCTGAAGAAGGCCCTTATTGAACGATCCTCCTCAGCAGCTCCCACCAGAGGAGCCCCCAGCAGGATTTAAAGCTCTCTCTCTCTCTTTCTCTCATTAGTAATGTGATGCAGGGGAGCAATGGAAACACTTGGGAATCATCCCTCGTTGGCAGTCAGGGCTTTGCCAACTAAGGCAGTGAAATCTACGCCTCCCTTCTGCAGCTTTAGTGACTCAAACCCATTAACTGTAAGTCATTGTGGCCCCAACCTAGGAAACAGCTATGTACAAGTTTAAATGTTCCTCAACATCACTCACTTGAGTGGTCTCATTGACCTCTCAAGTGAGTAATGTTAAGGATGTGTATAGGTATTTGTGGGATCAGAGCCTGTGTCTGGGGTAGTTATCAAAAGACAATATAGGTCTGTGCACTGGCTTGTGAATATTTGCTTTCTTTGCTAATAAATAATTTCCCTGACAAAAGAGAAAGACAGGGGTTAGTCAATAAGTACACCTGCATCTTCATCATGAGACTCTCTGCATTCTGATATACCCACTACCAATTTTTCTCTGCACTGCCAGAAGACAGAAATTAATTTATGATTCTAATTACCATTCCTCATACTGATTGTATTTAAAACACAGTATCAAATCAGTATACTGTATAGCACATTACAATTTTCTTAAAGTTTCCGTAATATTCAGATAGCAGGTGGAGGTGAATTTGGAAAATTCAAAAAACATCCAGACAGACCCTTGTTAAAAAAACAGACTGTCTCTTTTGGTTAAAGTAGTTGCTTTCCATTTTCCAATCACTTCACTGCACCAGTAACTGCAATTTTGTAGGATACAGCAGCCTCCTTTTGAAATTACACGGTATAAATTCACCACAGGGACTTGGGTTGCAAAAACTTTAAAGATCTCTTCAGTATGCATAATAATATTAATAAAAAAAAACACAGATCAGTGATCCAGAGGATACCGGGCACAAGTCTCCAACACCATCAGCTAATCCCAGACTTCATGACAATGTTCTGAGGAGAGAAAAAAATGATCCCTTTTCAATTAAAAACAATCACACTATTTACTATTATTTAATATAAGCTTAAGCTCAAAAGGGAAAGATCAGAATGGAGACCAGGGTTTTAAAAACATTAATTGTCAGACCCCACACAACGGCCTATGGTTAGAATTTGTCCTTCATCCTTTTCAAAAGCATTAAAGGCATTAGTATTTTATAAAATTACGGTATGGTCACATGAAAGATGCCAGTTCCACAAATCTGAAGGCTGAAAAGATCATATTTTCTGCTGGTATAAAAGGGCACAGCTCCCATAAAGTATCACCCATCTGCACCAGCAGAGAACTGAGCCCTGAACTCCTCTATTTACCCACAAAATATTTTCGAACAACTGCGTTTTTATTTGCCTTACTATACTATCTATGGGCACTAAGCAGAAACCCAGTATCAGGCAACCAGGACAAGGGTGATCTAACCTAGTGGTCAGAGCAGGCTCTGGGAACCAAGTGTTGGAACCCAGGACTAGCACCTGGGCCAGAGTCAGTAGTCCGGAAGCCAGAGCCAAGGTCAAACCAGAGGACAGGAACTGGATAGCAGAGCCAAGGGTGAAGCCAGATTCAGAAGCCAGAGCCATAGGTCAAACCTGAGGACAGAAACTGGAGCAAGCAAGGTAGCAGGCAAGGAGTTGAGGGCAGGGTCAGGACCAAGGCAAGACTGGGTTCAAAGCGGGAATATCAGGAACAAGCTAACACAGGAGTAATCACAGTGATGACCACTGAGCAGCCAGGAAGCAGCTGCTCCTGCTGGCTTCAGAGCCAGCCTGCTGCTCCCCCCAGCCAATCAGGTGGCGTGGCCAAGCAGGCAGGCTTCTGCAGGCTAGCTGTACTGATAAGATTGCCTAGCTCTGCTGCAGGCCCTGATTCCTGACACCTGGGCCCCTTTGTGCTAGGAGCTGTACAAACACATAACAAAAAGAATGTCCCTGCCCCACGGAGCTTACAGTTTGTTTTAGACAAGAGACAACAGATGGATACAGACAGGTCTGGATACTGGTCATCATGGCAGGCAGTGGTCTCTGCACATAAGCAACCTGATGGTTGTGAAGCTTTTGGTAGGTATCGTGGCAAGGCAGTGCTTTTGAGGAGGGATTTGAAGGCAGATAAGGAGGTAGCATTGCGGCTGTTTACAGGGAACACCTCCCAAGTGTGGAGAGGCAGTACGGCAGAATGCAAGAAGGGGGTTGAAAATTTAACCTTAATCATGACCCAGAGGGCGTGAGAGGGTCATTCAGTTGACATGCCCATTTGGCCTTCGGACTCTTTGAGACTGCCAACAGAGGAGCAAATAGGGACTATGTTTCCTGTAGTTTAGTCGCAGAATCAAAGTATAATTATGGTTTTGTGTCTTTTGTGGACACCTGCCTACTAGGAGCTAGAGACGTACTTCAGATAGGCCACCAGAGAAATGGAAAGCTATAGGGTGACTTTTAAGCCACAGCTTGTATTGTGGATAAGACGCCGAGGGTTCTGCAGGCTGAAGCTCCTGACGGTGGAGACTAGACTCCAGAGCGTGAGCTCTGCCACCTTCTTGCAGGGATGCGCACTTCCCCTCCTGTTCCAGCACCGGCAGCCATTGCAGGACGGGGACAGGGCTGTGGGCCTACCCTTACCCCAGCTCCTTGGGACAGTCTAGCACTGCTGATGGTGTTAGACTCCAGCACCCCCCCTATGATTGAGGCTGGCCTCTGTACTAGAGTGCAAAGTAGGAGGAAAGCTCCTTGCACACTCCCAGCTCTCTGTGTCTCCTGTCACTCATACTGACTCTGCCACAATCTGTTCTGAAAGCTCTGTGTCCTGTTACTAATCCCCTGAAGCCACCGTGTGTCCTTAGCAATTAGGAGCCAGATCCTCAGCTGAAGTCAATGGAGCTAGATCAGTTGAGGCTCTCATCCTCTACTATTAAAGACAGTGGGAACTTTGCCATTGACTTCAATGGATATAGGTTCAAGCCCTTACTGAGGATCTGGCCTTACATATTATAAGAAAATCTTACCTGAATTTAAACAATCGCAGTCAATATCATATGTGTGGGAAGCCTTGTTTTTTTCTTTGCAAGAATAGCACTGGCACCTAAAGCATAAAAATATTTAAATTCAATAGAATTTAAAAGGCAGCAAAATTAAAGCGATGCCCTTTTAACAGATGATTGATATCATTCCGTACCAAAGGCTGCATTCTGTATTCCCTTGGCCTGTCAAGAAGGCTCTACCCTCCTCCATCAAATCTGCGGTGATTATGTCCTCTTTTCAAGGTTCCATAACTTGGCCAGAGACATTTGCTCTGGGGCCAAATTTATATCAAATAAGTTCTCAGCCTGAAAACAATTTGGGCTTTGGCTTGTGAAACAGATGTATCCCTGGGCACTTTAACCTATCTATGCTCCTATACGTTTTTGAAAATGCCATTTTAGATAATCTGAACGTAGGGCCAGATTCTGACCTCTGTAATATCAGTGTGAATCCAGAGTGACTCCACTGACTTCAATGGAAAGGTTGAGGATTTAAATTGGTGTTGTTTGAGATCAGAATTTAGCCTGTTATCTCTTGGTGTAACTTCAGAGATGAATGTTCCAGTAGTAACATTAAAAGTTTAATTACATGGCCTTTGTTTCTAAAGTAGTGAAATTAAGAAGGCAAATCTACCTCTTATACATTTTCTATTTCATTAGTTCTTTCCTAAGACAAGCAATCGCAAGAAATACAATTTTCTAATGACACTTTGTTCTTTAATAAACCCTTTAGAACCCTAACTATTCCAAGGTCTGAGATATAAAGTTATTGTTGCTGCATCTTGTTTTAAGAGGTAATGGTGAGTATCAGCTGGGTAGAATGCTCCGAGATAATTCAGGCAATCTGAATGGCTTCTGTACACAGTAGTGTATTAATTATTTAGTGACGCTCAGCAAACATCAATTAAAACTATAGTGTAAGTCCATTGGGAGCAAGGACCATATTTCTAGATTGTGTGTGTACAGTTCTTAGCACACTGGGGCTTTCGTCCAGGATTCCTAGGCACTACCACAATACAAATATTAAATAATACCCATAAATATATTCCTGATTCTGATCTCACGCTGCATTGGCTTTCATTGAGTTCTTCAGTGTGAGGCCTACTATGCTTATTCCTCTTAGCCCCCTCCTCCTCATTTTTATTTTATAACAGCAGTAATGACCATGGCAAAGGGTATTTTCAATGGACCACTGTTGTGTTTTGCTGCTTCTTCAGTGCAGCCTTGAGAAATGCAGCAGCATTTCTTCAAAGTATCAATGCTGGGACTTTGGTGCTTCAAAGTGATTTATCTGGTACAAAGGGTAGCATCTGATAATGTATTCTGCCCCATGTACACTGTACAGTTAGCAGCTTCCAAGTGGTTAAATGACCAGCTATGTTTAATGGCTTTTGGCTGCACCTCAGCCCGTCAAACTCTTTCCAGCTGGTAATTAATCCCCAGGAAATGCCATGAAGCTTGATCGTTATTACTTAAATGTACAATTAGGGATTTACTGTACAGTATTGTCTGCTGAAAAATAATAGGGATAGGTAAGAATTTGCAGACATTAGGGTGAATATGCAAGTTAAATTCATTGCAGATTTGTAATTTCATGCACCAATGCTATAACCACTCCCTCAATTCTCTGGTAGCACGGTGGCTGCTAAACTGGATCCTGTTGAGTAGTGCACTCCAGAAAGATTCCCACTCAAGCACTGCACTCTGCTAATTCCACTTTCTTTCCTATCCCCTTCATATTCTTTCCCCCAAAACACTTCTGTACTTTCTCCCATGTGTCCCTGTAAGTATGGAGTGTCCTCTCTAATCTTGCATGACATGCAAGCTGTCATGTACTATTGTACACGGTAGGTTGCAGGGCTGCTACTAGCAAGTCAGGGTTTTGTACCAGATTTGTACTGGCTAAAGAGCTTCCTTCCCTCAGAGATACACACCTCGTGTGTTCACAGTAAGATCCTTTAATGCTCTGCAAGGTATGGCTGAGGTTAGCTTAAGAAAGGTATGTTACACACAGTGCCGCCTAGTGGCTGAACAGTATAATACAGTTTAGCATTCCATTACTCAAGCACTTCCAAGTCCCACCTCCAAATCCATCTGTCTGTAAACTCACTAACAATGCTCCATACTCAGTGGTTCTCAAACTAGTGCCGCCGCTTGTTCAGGAAAAGCCCCTGGTGGGCCGGGCCAGTTTGTTTACCTGCCACATCTGTAGGTTTGGCCGATCGTGGCTCCCACAGGCTCCAGGCCAATGGGGGCTGCAGGAAGCGGCGCGGGCCGAGGGACGTGCCGGCTGCCCTTCCTGCAGCCCCCATTGGCCTGAAGCGGTGAACCAGGGCCAGTGGGAGGCGCAATCGGCCGAACCTGCGGACGCTGCAGGTAAACAAACTGGCCTGGCCAGTCAGGGGCTTTCCCTGAACAAGCGGCGGCCCTAGTTTGAGAACCACTGCTCTAGGGCTTGTCTTTTCCCATTGCCATTTTAAAATATCATTAGCAGAGACTAGCCACATTCTCTTATTTGCTGATTCTAACCCCCCGCCCCACATGTAGGAGTACCCAGCAGGTGCACAGACGGCATAGCCAATTCCTACACCTCTTGCTGCCCAGGAGGGGATTTGTCAAAGGAGGTGCATTTTCAAGAACAGGAATTGGCAAGTCAGGGGCAGGGCGTGACTGGGAGGAGGCACGGCTGGAGAGCACTGTGCTCAGCCTATCTTGAGTTGGCAGATGATTCTTGGGGGTGCGTGTTAGAGCAGGTCTCTGTACTTGGTGATTGGGACTGGGGCCAGGAAGAGAATCAGGAAACAATAATTAGCCTCCTGATAATCCTTCCTCTCTGCTGTATCCAACAGGAAGTTTGGGCCTTCAGCGCCAACCTAATACAATCCAAATTAATTGAAAAACCAAACAAATGAAAAAGGAACTAACATGCTTCCCATCTTAAAAAAAAGTAATTTTATGTTATCCTTCCATCCCTCTTTCCCTCCCTGATATGATCTCTCTGGGTGAAATAAACTCCAGTGCAGAAGTGATTTAAGTGATGTGCGGGCTGGTGCTAGTCTTCAGCACAAGCATAAATTTCACCCTCTTTCCACTTTGTCATGTCTAGCCTAGGGCTCATCCTGCAAGCTTTGATTACTTGGCATAGTACTTAATAGAGGAGCACTCATCTGGTAGTCTGTGCTTGGAGAATCAGATTAATTGATTGCTGGCTCCTTGGGGCAGATACCAGATCTTTATTCTCTCTGTAAATTGCCATGCACATCTAAGGTGTCATCTCCAATTATTAAATAGTAGTATTGTTTTGGAATTGGCATTCGACCTAAATGGGGTTATGATGGCTGGGAGAAAGAAAGAAAGAAAACATTAACAATAAGGCAAAAAGTTTCAAATTTATAAATCAAAATTAATTTTTAATACACTTTTTGGAAGACATTCCGTCCCCAAACCTATACTTTTGGTGAATGGCTTGGATGGTGTTAGCTTATGTATGTAGATCTCCACACACAGTTTTTTTCTGATACTGATAGCCCCATTGTGTACTCTTTGAGCTCATTTATAGTCTGCATTTTGAAATGGTGGTTAACATATAAAGGAAAAGCTCACAGTTCATGAGTCCCAATGACTACATTTGCATTTACTTTTAGCATGCACGTCTCCACCAAAAACTTGTATCTGATGCTGCATTTAAAATACCAAGAGAGCAAAATAGTGAGCAGAAATGAAAAGACCGTCACTCAATATTTCCCCGCTAAAAACTGAATTATGTGCCCATCAGGAGGGCCATAAATACAAGCCTCTTAATTTCCATTCAAGGCAGTTACTTTGACACACTAGGCTAAGGTCTCCAGAGGGTCTATAATGATGCATTTTGTTGTCAATAATCCATGTTTTAAAGGGTTTCTCAGAAGCACTTACATATACAAAGCACAGTCTCTTAGGTCAATAGCACACACTTTAAGCAGTACATATGTATGCAAGATGCATTAAGGTTTATGAGCTCAACACTGTACACACTAAAGAGCCCATGCATATGCATTGACATGACAGGAGGTGTTAAGGTCTATCAAGTCAATATTGCACATTTTAAAAGGTCACGAAAAGATAGATTTAGTCAACAGATTGGAGCAGGGATGAACAGGCTGTTACAGGGTAAGATGATCATGATGGTCTCTTCTGACCTTAAAGTCTATGAGTCAAAAGCAGGGTCATAGACAACCACTGGTATTTGTGGCTGAGGGTGAGGTCTACTGCCCACTTCTCTTGAGGGTTTGTAAACATTTTGGTGTAAATCAGAGTAACTCTACTATGTCAATTTACACCAGCTGAAGATCTGTCCCTTTGTTTTACAGTTCAGGAACATACTTTTGACAAGGAGAGTTTAGCCCCTAACCTTATTCTTGGTAACATTACACATTGTCTAAACTGCTTAAATACTAGCAGGTGTTTAACATCTGATCAATAAATAGGACTTCAATCTTGGCAGCTCTTACATGTCAATGAAGTACGTTTTAACTTGTTTAAAAACCCACACAAATGAATTTATAAGAAATGAATTGATATTGTAGGAAGGGCTTCTAAAGAATGCATGGAATTCAGCTGAGATTGGTGCCCTTTGGAGATCAGATTGAGCCCTAGCTGTGACATGTTTAAGCCCCTATGCATGATTTGTGCATGCCTTCCCCTGAGAGATGTGACTGCCCTAAGCAATGCTGTCTTGGAAGACCAGGATGTGGATCTGACCTATTTAAGAAGGCAGCTATAATCCAAGGAGTAGAGGAAAGTACTATTCCCTCTGTGGAACCTTGATGTATTTCTCTAATCTGTATACAGGGCACCAAACACTGCAGGTGCCATGGAAATACATGTAATAGTACAACTAATTTAAATTAAAATGAAATCTTATAGTGTCAAATTATACTCCCCCTAGGATTGGTCCCATGGGAATGGGTCTTAGAGAACATAAACTATACACCTCCTTTCAAGTGTCCTTCAGATTCTTTTGGCTTTCACAGAATAATTAGGGGCTGCATTGCCAGCCTTTGGATCCAGCATGATCTGTAGTAAGCCCAAACCATCTAACATGGAAGCCATGTGCCTTTTCACTGTCAAAGGCGTCCCAGCATCTTTCCCCTTACACCCAAACAGTAGGGGTGAGATAATATCTTTTATTGGACCAGCTTCTGTTGGTGAGAGAGACAAGCTTCTGAACCACACTGGCTTTTATTGAGCACAGAAGTTGGTCCAATAAAAGATATTACCTCACCCACCTTGTCTCTCCAATATCCTGGGACCCATGTGCCTACAGCTACACTGCATATCCAAACAGCATGGAAGTATTTGCACTTCACTGCCAGGGTTTCCCCTGGATTGAGAGACACTTAACTTTTCTAAATAGTGCCTCACGCCCCCCATCCTCCTGTCCACCTGAAGATCTCAGGCCCTGCTGATGCCCATCCATGGGATCCCAGGAAGGGGGAAGGGTAATGCTATGGAGCTGGCTGGTCTCTTATGCATGTCAATCCCAGCCAGGATCAAACCTTAGATGACTCAGTATACTCAAGACTTCTTATCTGTAACGTCCATGGTTCTGAAGGAAACCAGTAAGGTCTCAGGTCAATATTTCTAGACCCCAAATTCCCACAAAAACAAAACAAAACAAAAATGAAACCTAAGAAAAAAGATCACAATTGGCAAAGAGCCAAGCCCTTGTTTGATGATAAATGTACATCTTAATAACAAGAAACATCTTTCTGCATTGTTAGGTTTCAAATACCCCTTCCTTTTTTTAAGGCTCCTGATGTCACACTTAGAACCTTCATTTATGCAATGTATTCAGACACCTTGGGTTAACAGTGGGAACTCATGTTTAGATTCCATCTAAAAATTGCAGCCTGACATGGGATTTTATTTACTTGAAATAAATTTCTAATCTTCATATCTCAAGGGCATTGCACTGGAAAAGGTACATAAAACCTTGTCAGTTGATAAACCTAACTGATTGTAAAATAATATTAGTATCATAAAAAATTTAAGAGTAAACGAGGAGAAAATTTGGATGGTGGGACTTAGCAGTCATAAAAGAGGAAGGAAATCTAGTAATAGTGGTCTATTTCGCCCTTTATTAAGTGACTGGTAAAAATGCAAAGAAGATAATTTTAATAAAGGAGATGTTGGCTGCAGTCAACCTTTTTTGTCTCAGAGGTGAAATCTTAAATAGTCAAATGAGTTTGAGAATAATATGGCCTCTATTAAAGTGATTTTAAATTTAAGCATAATTTTTGCTAATACCATTGAGCAATGGGAATAATTAGAATGGTTTCAGTAATGCTGAAGATTTGAATAATTAAAGACACAAGATTAATTTCAGAACAGGCATCATTAACCTAAATCAAATATTAGATTTTTTTAGAGAGGGGGCGGCGGCGGGGGGGGGGGGAGGAGGGAGGCATGTTAGCCATAATCACATTTTTCATTGACGGAGGCTCATTAAATAGCATGGTTTGTGTTTTACTCTGCACCCACAGGATTTACTTGCATGAATATTAGATCTGTGTATATTGAATATAAGCCTCTAAATCCCATGATATGGTCCAACATTTTTGTACTATGTAAAGTATTAATTGAATAATCTTGTTTTCACGTTGGATGATGACAGTTATATAAAGGCCACTTTCAATTTTGTTTTGTTTTAAAGAAAGGAAAATTAGAAAATCCAAACCAGATTTCTATGCTGGTCAAAATGATGCTTCTCCCCTCTTCACCCCCCTTCCTAATATCTCTAGGCTTCATTTATTAATGTTGCAGCTGCTTCCTTTTGGGTGGGTACTAACTGGCATTTTAATGATTGATGAAGCAAAGAGTAAATACAATACACAGTGTATCAGTGTTGTACTGGAGGTTACCAGTATTCTTTGTGGGACTGGATTCCTCAGAAGGATAATGAGTAAATCTCTTTTGTTTTCTGAATGTTAACAAACACAGTGCAAAATGTATTATTAAAATGCAAAAAGCCAGATAATTAAACAAAGAGATTAAGATAAAAAGTATGATTTTCTCTATTTATAGAAAAATGGTACTTCATAAATATTGATTTGTGCTATATTTTTTCCCCTGATGTGGTGATTTTCTATAAATATCAGAATCTCATAATGAGCACTAGAACTACTCATTATTTCTCAACTTGCAAATTTTAATGAATAGAAATGAATTTATTATATGGAAATGTATCTACCTGTTTTGCCTTTGATGAAGCCAGACCCTGATTTGAAATTTTGACCACCATTAATGATATGCAAAGAACTGTATCTTATCTTTAATTATAGACTTGAAGAATTTATCAATGGAATTCATTAGATGCTGATTTTCTGTTCTATGCATTGCTTAGGCACCTGCTCACTTTTGTATTGCGTCTTGGAATGGGATTCCTTTGGGTTTTTTCTTCCTTTGCCAAAAATGGCTTTCTGTGATGGTAACATAAAATGGCAATGCATTTTTAGAGCAAGATTGATTTGATTGACTAAAAAAACCTTTGAGGCATCAGTGCCACGGAAGCTCCTGAAAAGCATCAGAAAGCCAGCAATGAACAGTTTATCGGGCTTATGGGAAAGCCAGATTGATTTTGGGTTGAATCTAGCCTTTCTGATTTATCCAGTACATTAAAGGGTTCGATTCTGCCACCTTTATTCATGCTGAGTAGTATCGTACTCTGCCCCAGTTTCTGATTTCTGTGCTCAAGCTCAGTTCTTACTCCACAAATAGTGTGAAAGTAGCACTAGGTCAAGTTTGGCAATTTCAGTTCAGCTGGGTTCCAGTATTTGGTTGGGTGGGGATTCATCCCTTTGTAAGCACTGAGTTTTATTTTCATTTAAACTCATGTGGCAAAACCAACATGCGCACTGAAACTGCTGAATTTGAAGCAGCGCCATTGCACTGCCTATTGGTTTATGACATTTTGGCCTCACCAAAAGCAAACTTCCCCTTGCAGAGTTTCTACCAAATTACTCTCCTGGGGTTAGTAGGGTGGCGGGAATTGACCCTTCACCATGGAAAAGGCCAAGAAGCTGGCTCATCACCCACCTAGAGAAGAGTGGGAGACCAGGACCAACCACTTGGAGACAATGTACATGCTCACTGGCTCTGTGTTCTTGCTGATCTCTCTTGAGCACAGCTCCATAAAGGCTGTTTTGTCAGGAATTTTAGACATCAGCAACCCCCAGCACCCACATTAAAGGGGAGCCCACACCTTGGTGGATATAGATGTGCTGGAAAGCTCTGTAAGCAGGGAGGGTGTGTGGCTACGCTCTTGCCCAACCATTCCTCACCTAGCCTGATCACATTTCACTCCATCCATCTTTGTGTATTCCCAGGCTTTTTGAGTGGTTCTGGAGGGAAAATTGTCATTCAGGCAGTGGACGCTCCATTTCGGCTTGATTGGAAGAGATGTGTGTGTGGATGATCCCCTATGTCTGCAGATCTGAAGGGGCATATTGGGACCATTACTGGGAATTGACTACTCCTCTCAGGCAACTGCCTCTGGGTAGCAGGAGAGGGATCTAGCCTCCTTTCCTGTCTCTGCCAGAAGTTGGGAATGAGTGACAGGATGGATCACTTGATGACTACCTGTTCTGTTCATCCCCTCTGGGGCATCTGGCACTGGCCACTGTCAGAAGACAGGATACTGGGCTAGATGGATCTTTGGTCTGACCCAGTGGGGCCATTCTTATGTTCTTATGCATCCCGTTTTCTCAGTTCCATTATAATCATGACCATTCCTTTCCCTCTTTCCATGACTGGATCTATATTTTACCCTCAAATATAGCACTAACCAGGTCCTAATTTTTTCATTAGACTCTGACCAGTCCATCTGCCTCACCATCTCCAACTCCTGCTCTGAGTCACTTTCATCATAGGCTTTCCGATCTATAAGTGCTGTTAGCCTCCTGCCATCACCTACTTTCCCAGATTGGCTGGCGCAGAGAAAGCATTTAGCTCATTCCCTGTGGGCATTAATATTTTTAGCCCCTCTTCAATCACATTCACTGTCGTCATTAGGCTTTGACACAGCATCATGGTTTGAATCAGCAGCAGTCGGCTGACCCCTGATAACCTGATGTTTTTGTCCCAGTCAGTGAGTAAAAGTTCAGATTGATCACTGCTGAAGCAGCTTGCTGAGGCATTTTTATTTCTTTGAGGAAGCCTTGGAGGAGAACCAATTGTTCTGTGGGAACCCAACATTTCCAAACAAGGCTGTGGGGGCCAAGCCTTGTGCACGTAACCTATAGGACCTGGGTTGGGTGACCCATGCACACCATCTGGCTTGACCTGTTCTGCCCAGGGGCTCCAACACATGACTAACTTCCTCAAAAGTATGATATCTATCAAAATCAAAACAACAAACAAACAACCCCCCACAAAGTCATTCTTGAAAATATTATGTCTGCCTGTTTGTCTGTCTGGAAACAGAAAGAAAATGTTGGGTCAGATCCTCAGCTAGCATAAATCAGCATAGCTCCATTGACTTAATGGAGCTATGTCATTTTATACTGGATGAGGCTCTGGCTTGTAATCTTATCTCTAAGCCCAGACCTTTTCAATGTATCACATTGTTCCTGAGGGCTCTGGGGGGCTATTTCACCTGTCTTGCGTGCATTATCCAAGGCTCCAACTGCTTAAGCTTCATCAGGAGGTATTTAGGGAGTGTCTTTTAAATTAATAGCTCAGGTGGTTATCTATATCGAGCTTTACAACACCCTTACACTTCCCTGGGGATGGTTGTGGATCACATCAATTGCTAGTGCAGCTTCAGGGCTGCTCTTATATCTTATGTCCTCACAAGGCAGTTTTGGGAACAAGGAATTGTCGAGACATAGACACACATCAGTCAGACCCACTTCTTCCTGACCACACCTGCTACACTCTGAGTGATGCTGAGCAAGCTACTAGGATGGCAATAAGCCACCCAAGGATTTCCCCAGGCTAGGAATTCTATGAGCCTATTAGCCAGCTACACAAGCACGAAGGCTGCTTTATGATGCCGGAGTGGCATGAAGCAGCTATTGGACGGCTAAGATTCTGTCCCAGTAGGTAATGTGTTAATTTGTGCAAACCCTCATATTGAAAAATGCCATGTTTCATGGCTTGTAATGTGTTTCATAAACTATAGCTCACAATATGTGAAATCAAACTTCAAAAATCCAGTTCTTCCTATTTAAATATAGCGTGAAAATGGGGATCTTTCTTTCTTTCTTTCTTTCTTTCTTTCTTTCTTTCTTTCTCAGATTAGTACAAAAGCACAGAAAAGGGCATCTATCCAAGGCTCTAGGCACGCCTGCAAAATAGTAACAAAAAGAGATGAAATTAAACGGCCAGCCAAACACAAACTTTGCCCCTCTCACAAATCTGCTTCTCGTTAAAGCAACCCTCCTCAACAACCTGCTCAAATAAATGTGCATGTCAGTTTGCCCTCACAGTCAACACACAATTGCTATGTCTCATCATGGAGAGGAACAGGTTTCAGAACTGAGGGCCATCACAGGAAATGATCTATCTCCAGCTCTGACTCTTTTGAATGACGGTGAATCCAGCCTGAAGGCCTCTGCTGAGCATAGCAGTGGCGTTATGGCATAAGGAGAGAGGCACTCGCCCAAGTTAGAAGCCATTTAGGTCCAGATTTTTAAATTGACGTAGGCACCTAAAGAAGCAGATAGGCGCCCAGTGCAATTTTCAAGTGTCTCACTCCATACTAAGGTTCTTAGGTGTAGGGCTGGAGAGAAAAGAAGAATTCTGTTTCACACAAAATGCTGAGGTTTTGGAATTAGATTTTTTTCTGCAGTGGAAAGAAAGTGAAACTTTCAAAAATGTTCATGAGAAAGACACACCCCAGCATACCAATAGTTTGGTGGTTAAAGCACATATCTAGGGCATGGAAGACCTAATTTCAAATTCCTGCTCTAAATCACTCAGAGCAGGGACTAGAATCTGAGTCTCTTACACCTCTGGGAAATGTTCTAACTACCAGGCAATTGGCTGTTTTGGACACCTATACTTTTTCGGGCCAGAAATTCCATCCTGGATCTGAAAGAGTTTCCTCAAAACTGATACGTTTCTGCAAAAAAATTCAGTTTTGACAAATTGGCATTTTCCATTGAAAAAACATGTTGTCGGAAATTTCCCAACCAGCTGTATGTACTTTTGAACCCCTCCAGGTACCTATCTGAATCTTTAGGTGCTGTAATATCTTGTCCTCAGGGCTTCCTAGGTTAAAATCAACACTTTACATTCAATCTGGAAACCAATAAATTACTCTTTGCAGAGTTGGACTAATGTCTAGACTCTCAGATATCACTGTGTTGAATGTAATCAAAACCCTTAAAAGAAACATTCATGGTGCTGAGAAAATAATTTGATACATTATGGCTTATGTCTTTGTGTTCATTATCAGCCCTTAAGTACTGGAAAAGCTTAACACTGTTGCACCTGTTGAGATCATGTCATTTGCTTTTTTCCCTGTGATTCTGCGTCGTTAATACAGTAACTTTAGCATCTTTATGTATTAAGATCATATTTTACATAGACTTCAGTAGGTTGAGATAAGAGCATCAATTTACCACCAAAACAAAGATCCAGAGACAAGTTCAAAGAAAATATTCCTCAGGATGCTTTTAGTTCCCCTTCCCCCCGCCCAGGTATGCTTAGCAGTCAGTTCAAAAGGTGCCCAAATAATAATAATATTGCTTAAAGTATACTACCTAAACTAAATATCTGAGAAAGTCATTGTCCTTAATTGTATACACTATTCAATTATAGATACAAAACTACCAGTGGCAAGTGTTATATAGACAAGTCATTTGTGACAGAAATCTTCTTCGCATTTTTACGTATTTTACAACACTCTGGTGGTTTTGTTACTTTTTTGTTTGCCCACCCTAATATTTGCCAAATTCCTAGATTTGGAGCTTAGTGGTCTGAATGTCTTATGCTGTAATACAAATGTAAAATGACTGCTTTCCAGATGTTGCACATCAAGGTGTACAAAAAGTTGTAGATAAAAATAACAGGTACAAATCCAAATAACATTTTAGTATAAAATTAGAAAAGCCCATTTTGCATTACCTTCATGATAAAGTGCCACCATTAAAATTTCACAAGATTTTTTTTCTCTCTGCTGACAGTTTGTGATTTACAGCAGAAAAGAAGATGCTGTATAAGTGCAAATAGCAATTACTAAATAGCAGGAATACCTGACGTGCGGACTTGTGAATATTTGGGTGACATTTTTGTAGACTGTGTTTGTTACTCCAAAATGAGTGAATCTAAATTGATATAAGACTCAATGTCCCTACTGGGGACAGGACTGATAAGATGATTCTGAACAGTCATAGGTTAGGGGAGGGGAGAATATATAAGGGAATTGTGGACAGTCAGGGTGACCCAATGGCCTAGTTCATTTGTATTGTCCTGGTGGAGGGAACATCCCAGTGTCCAAACCAAAATCTTGGATTTTGTAGCAGTTTTAATAAAAGGATCTGGTCATCCTTCAGTGTAGGTTTGCAGCTGCCTGTCTTCTGAAATGCCACTGCTGTGAGCTAAGCAGTGTCCCCACCTGTAGCATTTCCCCTGCAGCATGTCAATAAGCCAGGCAGGGAAGAAGCTCTTCAAACCTTTGTGGTCCTGATGGTTAGTGGCATTTTCATTTAAACTGGAAACAATGCAGTTGGAGGTAAAGGTAGAAAGAGGGAGACCAGGTTTGAGGGCAGAGGAGGAGACTTGTGGGGGAGAAGGTAACCTTGAATATGGGGAAGCTGAGGAGAAAGGAAACATGGAGGTGGAAAGTGGATAGAAAGAGTGGTAGGCTGTGGCATAAGAAGGAAACTGCACAGCAGAGGTGTAAACACAAACTGTGCAAGGTGGGGGAGGGAAAAAAGGTCTGTGAGCCTGGTATTTTCAGTTCAGGAAGGAGGTTGCCCTCTGGAGGCTCAGTCAGATGTGAAGGAAGTGGCCAATGGTTACTGATGGTTGCCATATTCATTTTGTTTTGGTCATAGTTAAGGTGATTTGAGGCAGGTCATTGTGGGGACAAGGTTGATTGATATGCCAGCATACAATATATTCGCCTGCAATGGGAAATCAAAAAGCTTGCACACTAAGTTCCGCTCTGCTATTTGAAGAAAAACTGGCATAAAAGCATTTTACTTTTAGTCAGGAAAATGTCTCTAACTTTAAGTGAATCCAGACAACAGTGGGATTCATGCACTGTTTCTTTGCAGCCTGCCTGGATAGGACCCATATATCTATTTCTCCTATATCCTCCTGTTCAGCATCACAGTTCTGGTTATGGCACATGCAGCATGCATAGCAGTGGTATTATGGGAAGGCCTGAGATTTTGAGGGTACATTTACACTGCAAAAAAACCAAACCAAACCAAAAAAACAAAGCCATCCCACGGCAGTGAGTCTCAGAGAGCTGGTCAACTGTCTTTGCCACGCGGGCTCATGTGACAGCACTAAAATAGTAATGTAGATGTTCCTGCTCATGTTGGAGCCCAGATTCTGAAATCCAGTGAGGGGATGGGTCTCTGAACCCGGGCTCCAGCCCAAGCGTGAATGTCAATACCCACTATTTTTAGTCCCGTAGTGTGAGCCCCGCACACATACAGTCAGTTGGTGTGGCTTTGACATTCACTTCTGAGTTTCTAGTCATAGTGGGAAAAGAAAGGGAACCCCCCCCCCCCCCCCACTATCTTTCTACCCCCCTCCCTTCCTTTCTCCCTGAAGAAGTGATAATGGGCCACTTCACCTTGAGTGAAACCTTAAAATATGTAACTACTTATGCTAAACAATCTGTTCCAACTTGTATTTAGCTGGGACAATCAGTAGTTTCCCAGAACTGAAGAAGAGCTCTGTGTGACTTGAAAGTTTGTCTCTCTCACCAACAGAAGTTGGTCCAATAAAAGATATTACATCAAGCACTCCAGTATGCTTGTCTGAGCACTCCAGTATGACAGACTTTTTTTGCTGCCCTCTATCCCGGAGAATCGAGTGGTTACTTTCTTAACATTCAGAATATTCTGAATAATGAACAGAAGAGCTTCCTGAAGAACATTTAAAGGACATTATAACAACAGGAGAAGCAGCCTGTATTGGTGAGACCTTGACAGGAGGTGACATCCCAAATTCCTTTTTTGCCTAAGGCTCACTGAATCCTAGCAATACCCACTAAACTTATTCATAAGGTGCAGGGTAAAAGAAAGTGGGGCACATGAGCCTGATCCCTGATTTCCAGCTACATCAAAATGCCGGAGGAATAACTGCCATCGACTTAATAATGATGTGAAGAGCAAGAAGTGATCACCAGCAAGTTGCCTGCTAGAATTCTCTCCGCTCAAGAAGCCACTGTTGCCCTCGAAGAGTGAACTTTGATTCCCAAAGGACATAGGCAACTTTCTGCCAAACAAGGCTTTTTAATGCATGGAGAGATCTTCAGAAACAACTACGAGTCCGGTGGCACCTTAAAGACTAACAGATTTATTTGGGCATATTTGCCAGAACTTATCTACACCCTTCCTTGGACATTAAAACAAGACAAACAGAAATACAGAGGATCTAAATTCCTGGGTCTTGTGTGAGAGAGCATTTAAGAGCCCTCCCCAAAGTGAGTACTACCCATTGTCATTAGAAAAATTGAATACAGACAGAAGGAAAGGGAGATTAATAGTTGATACCTATGAAAACTGAAGTTGACCTTAGGCACAGAACTGGGCACAGATATCAGAGGCACCATATTATTGGAGAAGATTAAAAAAGGGAAATTACATTTTCTACCCTACAAGCAGAAGTAATGACATTGGCTAATAGGAAAAGGCACTTAAGCAACAAAGAGAAGGAAACTGATAGACAACAGAAAGTGGAGGAGGGTAGAGAATCTCGATATATAAAGACATTCAATCTCCATGGAGTGACTATGGGACAGGTTTTAGACTTTTTTACAATTGAAAAAAATCTCATGATTAAGTGGTGAGAACTGATTGGACTTATAGCCCTGATGGCCAAGGTCTGTCTCTTTTTATTAGGGTACATGGGACAAGTCTACCCTTGTCAGCCCCCCTGGGAAAATGAAGATGATATAGTGCTCACAGGAATACTAGGAAGAAAATGTGCAAACAAAGGTTTCTCCTAGGTGGGTTTATCATAACGGTCCTGGTCTAGAACCTCAAAAAGCTTTTCTCCTTTAATAAGGATCACAATGAGATATTGCTTCATTTAGAACACTGCCTTCTAGGTCTGAAGCTGGAGTGTTCTCCTTCCTGTCAGTTTATTTGAAAGCAGATAGAAGAAATGAGTTATTAGGTCTATGAACTCATTATGTAGGAAGATGGATACTACCTGAGGTTATCCCAGGCCTTCTTAATTTGTGGGGAATCCTATGGGGAGAAGTATGGCACTAATAATAAAACTAATGACGACTCTGCTAATTTGAGAGTGGCACATCAAAGGGGCAGGTACTTCCCCAAGGCTAGAGATCAATTTTTATTGTTTAATTACACTCCTCGCTCTTATTACTCCACTTTACACCATTGTTCAGATGAGGGCCTACGGGAGAGAGAGAGATGCTAGGTTTTCAGACAGAGCTCTTAAAAAATAAAACAACAGGGTGATCTAGCTATTTTAGATCGAATAATTTTATTAAGTATTGGAGGATATATATTTCCCTTAGGATGTTATTGGGAGGATCATTTTTAGGAGAAAGAGAGCTTGAAATCTTTTTTATACAGTATGCACCACAATGTTACACATTTATATTACCTCTGCTATAAATAAAATTTTCCAGTGTACAGGCATTTACATGGCTTCATAAACAACATATTTAAAGAATCCTGCTAGCATCTGATGCATTCGCTACCCTAATTTAAAAAGCCTACTCTCATTAAATTGTATTTCTTTATAGCAAAGGAGAACTATGTGTATATTAATTTAAAAATAAAAGCAAAAGAAGGTCTTACGACAAAGTCAGGGGCTGTTGCCTTGGTGAAATCACATAGTTTAAAACAAGAAACTACAGAAAATTGTTTAAGCAGGAAAAGTAATTGATTCAGCAGGTAGCAGATAAGGCTAGAGCCTGACTATAATACAAGGATAATTCAAATAAAAAACCTGAAGTCAAAGTGAGATGAGCTTTATCTTTTATGATTTTGCACATTCAGAAAAACTGCCTTGTTTTCATTCTGATTGTCAGAGCGATGATGATGGGATTGATATTTTCACGTATTCGGTCAAATTTGATGCCTTTGCAAGTTCACAAAATCCAAATGTATTTTTACGCACAAAAATGGTTCTTTCCTCTGAACAAATTTGCGACTCAGCACAATGTGCAAAATGTTGGCTGTGAGCCTGTGAGGAAACTTCATACTGGATGATAGGATGTTCATGTTGAAGGAGGTGAGAAAACATATTCATGAATAGCAAAAGAGGAAATTTAGCTTTCACAAAGAGACAGGTTTCCTCCTCCGCAAACACGTTTTTCACAGTTTTAGTTTCTATTGTCTTTTCAATCAGCAGTTTCTATCAGGCAAGCTCTTAGTTCTTCCAAACAACGGAAAAGAGCCAAAGAAATAAAAACAAACAAACAAACAAACAAACAAACAAATCAACTGTGTGCCACTTAAAGTATATAGCACAGTCACAAGACCCTTCCCATAACTGGTGAGTCTAAGCCAAGTTTAAGGGAGATCTCATGTAGTTACACCTAGCATCATTGGCTCTATTCAGCTAGGCCCCAGTCCAAAGCCTATTGAAATAAGTGGGATTCCTTCCATTAGCTTCATTTGACTTCAGGTTTCTTGAGCCCTGTTTCCTTTCTACCATAAGGGAAACTGCATAAGATACTCTAATTCCTATGTACAATTACAAAGAAGAGTAAATATCAAGTTTATTAAATACAGTAAAAAAAGATAAATTTACAATCCATAGGAAATAAAACTTAGCACTGTAATATATGGTAAAGGCAGAAGTGCCTGAATAGAAAAGGAAGGGACTTTTTACATGTTTTAAGGAAAGTTCCATTATAATATTCTGGAAGACAATTGTAGCTCATCATGATTAACTGAATACGTTCATGTGATGTCTATAAGATTCTCTTATTTACTTCCTGAGAAAAAAGTATTGAAGGCTGGAGAAATGTCAGTCAATCAGGCCGCATTTGCAAAGAAGGATGCCTTGATTGGTTGTGCTCAGTTCAATGAAAACTATTATTATTGACCTCTCAGGAAGTAAATAGTTCTAACCCCATCTCCCCTTTAGAATATTTATTTTAATGGGGCGGGAGAACAAACAAACAACTCAGAACCTTCTGGTAAAGTATTCAATTATAGTTGCTCACAGCCTTATCTTCATAGATTCTAGGACTGAAAGGAACCTTGAGAGGTCATCGAGTCCAGTCCCCTGCCCTCATCTTGCTGTTTGAGTAATTTAACAATGAATGTATGCAACAGTACTTATGTAGTATTGTGACTGGTAGTATAGAAAACATTAATATTGATTATATTGACTTCTTATTTTGGTGAATATCAAGATTTATTATCCCTTGTGGCACATCTGGATGTTGGCTTTGCTCTAGTCAGTTCTATCAAGACCTCTTGGGTCAATACCACCTTATATTCATTTTAGTAGAATATAATATCGGCTTTTCATAATATCTGGTTATGATAGTTATGGAACTTACAACAATTTTTCTTTTTTCTGCATAAAGGCCCCAATTCAGAAAAGAGCTTACACACATGCTTAACTTTAAAGCTATTGAAGTCAATGGGGCTTAAGCATATACTTAATATTAAGCTTGTGCTTAAATGCTATGCTAATTAGGGGCCACAAATGCTGAGTTACATTTCCTGTTCCTCAAACTACATCAGGCTGGAATTTCTGATGAAAGATATGAATGAAAAGGCAGCTGTCATTGAGAAAAATCAGAATTATACATAATTAGGGAGATACTGAATTTTTACAAAATATGGAAAATGGTTTTTTTTAATATGGCTTAGAATATATTTTATATCTGAACCAGTTCCTGAGGGGGCATAAATTGATGTAGTTCCATTGAAATAAATGAAGCTACATCAATTTACACTAACTGAAGTTCTGTTCCTTAATATTCTTTAAAAAGTAAACTATTTCCCCATGCCAAAATTCTTCATTATGGTATTGTAGTGTCTCACAGAAGCCTTGCTTTAAGCATCACAGAAGAGAGAAGGGGAGGACAGCTAAAATCAAAGAGTAGAACAAATTGTGCATGTTGCAGATGGATTTTCCAGAGTAATCAGATGAATCAGTACCCATGTTATCACCACTCACACTCCTACTTGGGAGAATATGGAGAACAAGGGAGCTTGTGCAGGTGCGAAGGAAATACTTAGAGAAAATTGTATATAAAATTCACTAAAACTAGTGAAAATCATTTGCTATAGTCTAACTGTTCATTTTCTTATTTTTCTTGTAAATTTGGCATGAAAATGAGCATATTATTTTTCTAGAGTTTTATTTTTGTTTGTGTTTTTGATAGGGGAATTGTCAAAGGCGGCTGCAGCTGGTGGAATACTGTGATTGTGAGGCTGAGAACAGCAAAACTCAAGAAAGAAAGAAGACAAAAATTAGAGTATATGGAATGTCAAGAAAAATACATTTCTATAGCACTCAAAAGTAAATCCTCACCAAGTTTAATTCATTTGAAGGGAGAAAAAGACACAGCAAAATGCAAAGGCAGCTGGTAAATTCCATTTTGGATAATTATACTGTGCTTATCTCAGCTGCCCCCTAGAATTTCATCTGGGTAAGGAGTTAGACCCTTTTGTTTTTAATTGCTGGGTAAAGTTGTTGTTAAATGGCTGCTTCCTCCATCTTCGAGGTGGATCCATTTCAATGAGCCATGAAATGATCCTCGTAGATGGGGCTGCCAGATAATTTTGTAATTATCAGGGCTATCATTCAGGAAAGCGTTCCTTTTTGGTTAAGCACATGTTTATCTTTAAGCATGTGCGTAAGTGCTGTTGAAGACAACGGGGGTCCTACAGGCATAGACAGCAGCATTGCCAACCACAAGCACTAAAAATCATGAGACAGCCTCAGAAACTCATGAGATTGGTTTAAAATCCATGCCATATTTTAAAAATAATAAATTTGTTTTTTCCCTCTTTTCTTTGTGGTTTCAGGGACCTTAGGCTGTCCTCAGTTGTGGAGGCTAGAAGCTGAGTCGGTTTATAATGAAAGCTGAGGTCATACAGACACAGGAGCTGGAGCTTTGAGGAAAAAAACCCAAATAGTACCAGAGCTGGCAATACCATGCTGCAATGCCACAGTCTGCTACTGTGATAGGTCCCTGGTCTTTGGCGCTCCAGGAATTTAGGAAGAGGGGCATTTTTTGTGTGTATATCATAATTGAGTAATTATGTAACTCATTCTTTTCACAACTGCTCAATAGTGTAATTGATTCTGTGCTTAAATGTCTCATGAGGTAGTAAACTACTAGTCATGGTCAACTGCTTCTCACAAGTAATTCTCTTCATTTCCCTTCTCTGCATCATGGGACATGGCTATGCAGCCCCACAGTGCAGACTATGGATGTGTGAGTTGCAGTGTATGTTAAAGTGTTGTGCAGTAACTGCCCCATGCTAGCATGAACCAGAAAGTACCTCATTCATGTTAATGTAGTCCTGTTTGAACGTGTAGACAAACCCATAGTGTCTTCTCTCCTCCTCCTTTCCACACACATTCATTCCCCCATTTACTCCAATTCCACTTACCTTTCTTGTCCCTCCCCACCAGCTCTAACTACTCTCTTCTTTCTTTTCTAAGGGGTTAGGTCAAGTAGGGATGCTCTCAAGTTTTGTAGGATGGCTAATGTCTTTGCCTTGACATGTTTCATCTTGACATTGTCCGTAATGTATTTTTATAGATAGAATTGTTCAAGCATTTGGGTACTGATCCTCAGATGGTGTAAACTGTCATCATGCCATTGACACAATCCCAAGTTTCCTATGACCCGGGCTCAGATAACTGCCGCCACCACTAAGCTTTGCACTTGGAAATTTTGCCTCATGCCATCACTCACTTTGATTCCTTATTCCAAGAACTCAGTGCCCAGGACCAGAGATGCTTATGATAAACATGGGAGATCCTCTTTGAAGGCCACTGCAGGAAAATCCAGTTACCATAGCTCCACTCCAAACTTAGTTAACAAACTTTTACTTTATTATTTACATCTAAACCAATGAAATAATTCATTTACTCATGAAAGAATTCCTCTAGAGGGGCGCTCTTTACCCTCACCAGAACAAGAAAGTCTTATTACAGATCCCAGTTTAGACTTCCTTCTCAGAAGCTGTTGGGTCCTATGTTCTCTGAACTTGGTCTCAAAGACATCTTCCCAGGAGCATGGACTTGTAGGGTATGTCTACACGGCATTTTGGAGTGAGCAGGAGCAAGCGTCCCAACCTGGGTCAATAGCCATGGGTTAGAGGAGCTTGTGCTAGCACTCTAAAAATAGCTGGGTAGACAATGCTTTGAAGCTGCAACTCAGGCTGGAACACAGGCTCTGAAGCCCACACCTTTTCCTTAGGTTCAGAGTCCGAGCTCCAGCCCAAGCTGCAACTTCAAAGCACTGCCTACAAAGCTATTTTTAGAGTAATAGTGCGAGCCCCGCTATACCAATTTTGTTGACCTGGGTTGGGAGGTTTGCTCCTGCTCACTCCAAAGTGCTGTATTGACATGCCCCTACAGTCCCCAAGGGACTAGCCTCTGATGTCTTGGAAGTCCAATCCTGGCACCTTCAGCCAGACCCTGAAAAAAAACCCCAACACTTCTAGCCAACTAGCCATACCTCTCCCTTCCACCACTCCTTGCCCAACAGCTCACATTTGAAACATTCCATGGTGGCTGTTAGCAACTAAATGGACTTTTACAGAGTCCCCAGATGTTAAATCACTGTCTTATGTCTAATCACCGGTTTTATTTCTCACAATCACATACATCAAATAACATCAACTCACCACATTACCTGACATTCTGTACGGGAGCTATGGCAATTCCCACCATCTGAGATCTACTCAAAGATAGCACAGGCATTGCATGCACTGAAATAAATAAATACAACACTGGTACGAGGTAGCAGGTATAAAACCATGTTAATGCTGTGGTACACGGTCTCATGGCCCCCAGGAGTCCTCCACATTTTCAAAGCCAGGTCTTGAACTTGAACTTTCAAAGTCATGAACTTATAGTAACTTTAATTCATTAGGACAATAAAATGAAAAAAAAAAGTTTTAAAATGTTATATTGGAATTGGTAGCTGGTGCCATCTAAATAACACTTATGATATCACTTGTCACATCAATTATTTGGGGTTATTAAAGTAGGCCAAAGAGCCCAGGTGATTTGTTGTTTTCCAATGTTGTTGTCAGTGAGTTTTAAAAACTACTGTATCATACCAGCTGCTTCAGAAGTGCAAGAGCAAGCCGTCCTCTTACGTTTTATGCTTTGACTCTGAAGGATGATCAGATTTTCCCCATTCTATGACTGGTTGTTCTCTGCTGTATAATCTAAGATCAAGAATGTGGGGGTGAATAACTACTTCATTCCTTCCCTCCTCTGGGAGTGCTGTGGTTTCCTAAAAGCAGTAGCTGCCCGGACAGTGCTGTCTGCCTGACTTTCACTGTTTCTTCTTCACACTGTACCTCCAGAAGTCTGGTCCTCATCTCTATTTTTTTCCAGAGACAAGGGGAACGCTGTAGCTACACTATGTGTGATTCTGAAAACATAGGAACCAGTTTCAGCTGCCTGTCAGACCATAACCATGGACAAAATTCATTTTTTTGCTTGATTCATAAATGAATGTTGATCAAAATTTGCAAAACATTCAAAGATTGACAACAAAATTTAACCAGTTTGACAAATTCAAGGTAACATTTTGAACAAACAAACAAACAAACAAAAAAAAAACCTGGTCAGTTATTTAATATAGTTTTGATATCATAGAAAAGTACTTTTTGTGCTTTACAAAAAAAGGTAAGGTATAGTTTTTGAGTGTGCTGTTTGTGAAGCAAGATCTATGTATTTTTATTACTGCTGAGGTATGATGGTTTAAGCTAACATTGATATAATCTGTCATAGGGTGATACAAATCAATAATAATAATTATTATTTATATTACAGTAGTGGTTAGGTGACTCAACTGAGACAGGTGCTCTGTTGCGGTAGGTGGTGAACAAATGCACAGTAAAATACAATTCCAAAGATTTTACAATCTAAATAGACACAACAAAAAAAGAGTATATTATTATCGTCATGTTGCAGTTGGAGAACGGAGAGATTAATTCAGACAGGGAGACTGTGCAGAACTAGGAATAGATGTGGATCTTCTGAGTCCAACCCATGCCGTAACCACAAAATCCATTCTTTTTCTTGGGACTCTATCCATCTCTTTCCATCTTTGAATTTCAAAATGAATGGGAAATTTTCATTAAATTTTTGAAAAAGTCCAAGAAAAAAATTACCAAGTTTTTTTGTGTGATTTCCCTATTCCTTATGTTTTGGCTAGATAATAAAATGAGTGCCTCTGGATTCTAAGAGCCAAACTCTGCTTTGATGGGTATAGGTATGGTGCATGCATAGAGAAAGTGAGAATTTCTTCCTAGATATGTACTGATTAATGCAAACACCCCTTTGTCAATAAAATAAAATACAAATGAAGAAAAGTCACTGCAGGTTATGTAGGGCCTATCCTGGTGTTATTTTTCTGCTCTGCTGTCCAAGAACCAGTAGAGGGAGAACTCTATTAGACACAGAACACCTCCTTCTGGTCCCTTTGATGTTAATGGTAAAACTCTAATTGGCCGCAGTGGTGCAGGATTGATCCCATAGACAGAAAATAATCAGTGTTTCATATATGACAAAGAGACATGGTGGGTGAGGTAATATATTTTATTGGACCAACTTCTGCTGGTGAGAGAGACAAGCTTTTGAGCCACACAGAGCTCTTCTTCAGGTCTGGAAAACTAATTCTGAGTGTCACAGCTAAATGTAGCTGGTTTAGCTGTGACATTCTGAGTTAGTTTCCCAGATCTGAAGAAGAACTCTGTGTAAACTCGAAAGCTTATCTCTTTCACCAGCAGAAGTTGGTCCCATCAAAGATATTACCTCACCCGCCTTGTCACTCTTATACCCTGGGACTGACACAGCTACAACAACACTGCATACATATATGAACAAGAACATTATTGGATTGGGGCCGGAGTCCAGTTGATATCCTAACACAGACCCACTGCGTCCACCTGGAGTCCTTTCTAGGGGCATCAGTTTTCCAGTCTAATGCATCTTCTTTCAGGATTAAGGCTTAAGGCAAGTATAAAAAATTAAAATTATATTTGGAAAAGCCAACCAAACAGAACCTTGGCAATTACATTTCATCAATAAACATCCTAGAACCAGTAACTCCTGATTTCCTTGATCAAAAGTGTTTGCCATTTATTGCAGAATTCATGTGCTGCACAGAGGCAGGAAAGTATCCATCTATCAATAGCTTTATACTCATTTGACATTTAGAGACTTTCCTGTTCCATTATCTTTTCTTTACTTTGTGACATTTTTATCAACTTCAACATTAACATGGCAGATTTTACAACTAATACAACTGAAAAGGTACAATGAAGTCAGCAGCATCAATTACAAAAAATTACAGCTCCGGCTATTATCTCAGAGGTAATTAAATGAGCTGTAATTATTAGCCTGGATTCATTAGATTCATGTTCTCATGATCTCCTCAGATTAGATTATTGTACTTCTTGGCTGGCAGGTCTGTCTGACATGGCATCACATTGGCTGCAGTTAGTTTAAAAGGCGGTGGCAAGAGTACTGTTACATACCAAATGATTTAGCCCATTTGTCAGGCATTACAGGTAGAGCATAAAATTGCTGTTCTTTATCACTGCTGCACTGGTCACGTTTGGTATTCAGCTAAACATGTCTCACTTTTCCACTGTGCAATTATGATTTATACAGAGCCATCGGTATGCATGGGAAGGAGGTAGCTTGGGCGGATGAAGGTTACAATAGTGACATATGATGAAATATGCTTATTGCTATGATGCATCTTAGCTTCTTTAAGTTAGTTTAAAATGCAGTATATTAACATGTGGAGACAGTGACCAGAATGAAGGCTGGTTTGGAGGGCAGCGATGGAAGGCTATCTGGTAGAAGCAATCTGGATCTGAAGAAGTAAAGTAGGAAGTATGGTGCCCAATGTTCTAGGCAGAGACCTAGGAAAACAGGGGGAGTTATTTGTGAGAGGAGACCTGGGCAGCAACAAGACAAGATGAAGGGGCAGAGCATGGGGTCCTAATGGTGCAATACGTGTGTTTATAGATGAAATCTCGGCAGAGGAGATGAAAAGGGTGACGCAATGTAACTATTTACTTGTGGTGGCCTTTTTAATTGCTGCATCTCTTTATTTTGGGTTTCATAATTATAGAGCTTTCAGCTGGAAGAGTCCCTGTCATTGGAGCTCTTCAGTAGAACTTCATGATATTGAGAGGCAACTTAGACTACAGCATTTAAATTGAAGACCTATTTGTTTGGTTTACCTTTTAATTGGAGATTAGTTTTTTAGTGAGTTTTATTATAATTGCACACAGTGTGCTTTCTGTCATGGATTAACGTACTGCAAAGCACTCTGGGAGGTCATAGCTTTATGTGATGTGTATATTGAGGCAGTCAGATAGCTGCCATTTTGATAGCTGTGATTGAAGAGCAAAAGGAAACACTAGTAAGAAACTGCATGTTGCAATTTCACGCTACTTTCCTGAGGTAACAGCAAATGTATTTAATCTTTAGAAAAAAAAACTGTTTAAGAAATAGCTATAGAAACTGGTACCTATCAGCTCTGTGTTCTTGGGAACCAGGGCGCAGTACCCAGCCTGTCTGACTCACGAAAGACCTTCCTCCACCAGCCTCTGCTTGAACCAAAGCTGATCACAAGAAGGACTTACAAAAAGCAATGAAAAGGCAGGGAGAGACACACCTAAAGACCTCCGGCAAGGGTGACAGAATTAAGGAAACTCCCCTAGCCGCATTTGCATTGGAGATGGGACAGCAAGGCATCTCTATTAGCATACAGAATGGAGATTCCAAGGAAAGAACCGCATGGAACTCTGGGACCAGAAAAGCAGGGAAGCACTGCATGATGGGGGATCTGTGCTCCAGATGTTAATGAACCCAGGCCTGCACACCCCCAGCTCAGTAGTTATGAGGCCAATTCTATTAATAAATCCTTTATTGGTATCCAAAATAGTGATGCTCCCTAATTGCATTGTGAGCTCCCTCCAAGGAACACCACCCATAGGCAGGACTGATCAGTTCCCATTGCCTAGCCTGAACAAAACAACTTTGGTACACTCCCTGGAGCCATCAGTTTACACATAAACAAATCTAGTGTTCTCCTTTGAACCATTGTTGTTTCTCTACAAAAACCCCTACCCCTGCTCAAGTAAGTGGTCTGATTTCTGGATCCAAAATCTGCATCAGTTCCATTGGGACTTCATCTTCTCCTGACTGATCGTACTCCGGACCCTCAGCTATAACCACCACCTGGGACCCTCAATTGATTCAAGCTTCACGGAGTGGTGAGAACCCATCTCTCTCTCTCTCTCTTTCTAGGTATAGCCTTCTGACCCTGACTTGTGTGATCAGTTATAGTTTTCTAACCCTGACAAATTTAAGTTAGATTTAATATTATAACTGTTTTGTTTGTTTGGCTCCCCTTGTATGGTTATTACCTGGCTTCTCTCTCTCTCTCTCTCTCTCTCTCTCTCTCTTTTTTGGTTTCCTGATTTGCTCTGCAGCAACACTCCTGATACCTAAGCTAAAAGATCCCTGCAGCACCCAAAAATCCTGTGGGGTTTGCTCATCAAGTGGGTTACTACCAGAACAACTGTAGCGTGAAAGGGGGGATAGGGACCTGCTGAACCTGGGACATATGAGGGTGGCAGCTTGGAAATCCTGCTCAACCCAGTCTGCTGAGTCCGGGGCATATGAGGTCGGCAGATTAAAAGTGCTGCTTGACCCAGCCTGCTCAGGCATACTCTATTCCAGTGCGGTGCCCATGGTATATGAGGGTGACAGCTTGGAAGTGCTGCTCGACCCAGCCTACTGAGTCCAGGGACATATAAGGGGTCAGCTTGGGAGTGCTGATTAACCCGGTCCTCTCAGACGCGCTCTGTTAATGTGTGCGTGTTCGTCTGATTCTGGGGCTGGAAGAACCCAGCCCTGGGGAATCTAAGTCCTGCAAGTTAGCTCCATTGGGAAGGAACTTGCAGCAGGGAGAAGTAGAGCTCCGTATAAGAACACAAGTGACGCAAGCAGTACATTGATAGAAGTGCAGACCCTCGCCCCAGAACAGTAACCCTAATAAATGAGCGTACCCCAAAGTAACAGGCAAAGCTGGTAACAAAACATTTCAGAACAGATATGAGAAATTAACATTTCATGTCAATGAGAGAACATAGAAATATGTTTTGACTTTCCATCTGTGCTACTGGACTTAATTGAAAGCAGTCACATTGTCAGTTCCACTCAGAAAAGTTAACTAATGTGCCTGATCCCGAGGCCATTAAAGTTAATGGCAAAATTCCCCCTGAGTTCAGTGGGAGCAGGGGAGCAGGCCCAAGGAACCAAAATCAAAACATTATCTGGTTTTCTATGCTTAGCATCAATGCTAACATAGAATAATGGGACAGACATGATGTGTTCATTCCGCTTAACAATATTTGCACTGACTAAGTCTATCTATCTATCTATCTATCTATCTATCCTGTGTAATCACAGTATAAGGCAAATTTTGGGTTACATTTTCAAGCTCTTATTTTTGTGGTTACAATTTGAGTCTGCAAAATTTGTGCCTATAAAATAAATTGCAAATGTAAATCTGAGCATTTGTGCCTCCAGCTACCTGATTTGCACCCACAATTCAACTCCAGGTACACAAATATGAGTGCAGGTTAAGCCCACAAAATGGAGGCTATCATTCTCAAAATTTGGCCCTTCATGCATCTAGTCTGGCTTATTTTAATTATCAGGACTAAGTAACACCAGTATAAAATTGCCAATGTTAGGACCCTGCTTGAGAGTAAAACAGACATAATGTATCCCCGATACACTGGAAAGGGCAAATGTATTAATTCATGTGCATTACTCATTATAATTAAACATATTTTAAATAGCTTCTTAATGGAGAACCAATGTCTCATTAATCTTGAATGAACAAACCCAAGAACCCTAGGGAAGCCACATGATAACTGAGATTCAGGTAACACAGTGTACAGCATACTGAAAAGGATTCACCATCATGATCTAGATATAAATGAAATAAAACTCCATTCTCCACAGTGTGGAGATCTTGGGAAATGGGCAGAGTCATCTACATAGCAAATCTGAGAAACAAGCATAATAAATTATCCTCCCCCAAATCCCAAAGCATTTTACAGACCATTGGTCAAATCCTGCTTGTTTTACTAAGCTAATCTCACTGCGGTCAGTGGAACAACTTTATGTTTGTGAGGCAAGAAGAATTTGGCCCCTTATATAGATATACGTAAAATGAAAAACAAAAATAAAAACCACCAAAACTTGCTCATTCAGCATTGCTGCACAGTTAAAATGAAAAGTGAGGAAATACAAAAGTTTAGGTTCCAAATGTCACGAAAACTTGGCCACATTACTTATCCCGTATATTCTGTGATATACATTTATCAACAAACATACCGTATTAATATTTGATACAAAACTGGAATATAAAATACTACATGGATGCAATATAACAACGCACCAATCCTTCAAGCTGCCTGTGTGAAATTCACCCCTGTGCGAACATCCAGCAACGGGCCTCTATGCCAATACATGCTTCTTATTCTGGAGGGGTAAGTGGGACTTACATGTTCCACAAGCCTTGTGCTGGCCCTCTGCACTGGGATAAATTTCACACACTGAACATCTGCTGCACTTGCTGACCCCTCTCCTTCCTGATGACACGGCAAAGAACTCTGCAGCAGGGGTTCTCCTTAGAAAAGAATAAGATTTAGTCACAGAACTGACTTCAAATAAAAATAAACCCTGTATAAAAAGCATACTTATCCATTCCATTCCTCACTCTCTTGAAAAGTGAGTTCAGACATCCCAACATATTCTGTAAGGATATGATCCAGAGCCCAATGAAATCAATGGAAAGATTCCCATTGAATTCAATGGGTTTTAGATCAGTCCCAAGGTCAAAGAAAGCCTCATAAATTTTACAGTCAGAGGGGATAAGAACATAAGAGCTGCTATACTGGGTCAGATCATGGTCCATCTTGCCCAGAATACTGTCTCTGATAGTTGCCATACCAGAGGTTATGGGGGGAGTGTACAGAACAGGACAATTATGGAATGATCCACTCCTGTCTTCCACTCTTGGTTTCTGGCAGTCAGAGGTTTGGGGTCATCCCAAGCATGGAGCATAGCCATTGATGGGCTTATTCTCTATGAACTTATCCAGCGCATTTCTGAACCCAGTTGTACTTTTGGCCATCACATCCCATGGCAATGAGTTCCAAGGATTAGTTGTGTCATGCTGTCTGGAGTGGCTCACAGCTGTGAGTGTCTACCTCAGGGCAGACTGTCAGAAAAACAGGGAAGATATCCCAAACAGGGGGTGTGTTCTATAATTAGATTTCACCAAGCCAGTAATAAATCCGAACTCCTGGGTCATAATACCAGTCTTACCATGGAATCACACACAGTCCCTTTAGGCTCTTCAGCCTATCTTGCCAACCAGACAAACTGGACTTTGTGATAAAAACCAAAAATCATACCACATCAGGTTGCTCCTAGTCCCAAGGAACTAGTCAGTTACCCCAGATCAAATGGAACTCCAGGTCTTACACCAAAGACAATGCTGGCAGCCAATTCTATAGTAAACTAACTATAGGTTTATTAGCTAAGAAAAGGACATGAGAGTTATTGAGAGGTTAAAGCAGGTAAAATATATTAACAGATGAATCACAGTTTGTAATTCCAAATGGTGGCAGTGATGTAACAGACTGCCAGTTTCCCAAAGTCTTTCAGGGTACCCAGATTGTCTCTGGGGATCTCCACTTTGCATCTGGTGTATTTCCCTGTAAGAGTCCAAACAGTTCAGAGATAAAGGATCTTTCCATGAATCCAATTTATAGTTTCTTCTTGCAGAAATCAAGTTGACAGAGTCATTACCCACATGGGCTTTTCTTTTGATGATGGTGATGAGGAATGTATTTTGAACCATAATGGCCACTTGCTTTGAAATTAGCACTCTTCTTGATTTGCATTCCCCAAGGCTTCATTCATGTTTGATGAATTATTTAGTTACAGGGGTATACACAATGTAAATGTTTGCTGTTACATTACAACAGGAGCAGATAAGTGAAAACAAAACAACTAACATAACACTAGTTTTCATGAAGTTTAAACACCAATAGACTCTTCTACATTCAACAATTACTTTGATCTATCCTCATGGCAATTAAATTGACCTGTGACCCTGGCCTGACTTGGTCTGTCAGCATCACAAGTTGTGCATTGTGTGAAAAAATACTTCCTCCTGTTTGTATTAAACCAGCTGCCTACTAATTTTACTGGGTAAACCCTGGTTTTAGTATCGTGTGAAAGGGTAAATAACACTTCTTTATTAACTTTTTCCACAGCATTCATGATTTTATAGACCTCTGTCTTATCTTGCCATAGTCGTCTCTTTTCTAAGCTGAATAGTTCAAATCTGTTTAGTTTCTCCTCATCTGGAAGCTGTTCCATACCCTTCATCATCTCCTCTGCCCTACTTTGAATCTCCCCTAGAGATTCCACTATATCCTTTTTGAGATGGAGTGACCTGGATACAGTATTCAAGGTGTGGCTGCACCCATGGATTTACATAGTGGGGTTATGATATTTTCTATCCTTTTCCCAATAGTTTCCAACACGCTATTAGCCTTTTTGATGGCTGCTGTGTATTGAGTGGAAGTTTTCAGAGAACGATTCAGAGAACTATAAGTTTTCAGAGAACGATTCAGAGAACTATTATAATAATCTAATCTGACCTCCTGCATAACACAAGCTATAGAATTTCACCAAGTGGTTTGTGCATCAAGCCCATAACTTCTGGCTGGGAGTCTTAGAAAGACACTTAATCTTGATTTAAAGACTTTAAGCAATGAAGAATTCACCACATCCCTAGGTAAGCTGGTCCAAAGGTTATTTACCCTCAGGGTTAATAATGCGCTCCTTAATTCTAGTCTGAATTTGTCTTGCTTTAGCTAATCTCATAATGTCTCATCATGCAGAGTATTCTCAAAATACTTAGAGGCCTAATCCAGCACTTTTTAAGTACCCCAAGCTCCTAGAAGGAATAAAGGATCTGGCGCTATACACTCAATTAATAGTTTGAAAAGAGTTAAAGGGAGGTCCTATTCTACTTCCCAAAATATTTTATTGATGTACTTAATATAATGTGGTTAATTTAGTCATTGCAAAAGAAAATACTTCAAGGGCACAGACACAGAGTCCTGTGATTATAAGTGCTGATAAAAAAGTGATTTGCAAGACAAGTAATACAGGGGAACGCTATCGTGCATTAATTAGAGTGCTGCTATATTGTCATCAAATTACTCTTGTCTAGAAGGAGGAATAAGACCAAAGAGGGGCTGCTGAGCTAAATACGTAATTTGGGTATGCTGAAGATCATATTTAATGTCACATCAAAGTTTCCTCAAACAGATGATACGAAGGTGGGAGGAGTTGCAAATTCAGAGGAGGATAGGGATATTCTGCAGGGAGACTTGAATGAGCTTGTGAATTGGAGTATCAGAAATAAGATGAAATTTAATAGTGAAAAGTGTAAGGTGATGCACTTGGGGATGACTAATAACAATTTTAGTTACAAGATGGGGATGCATTGGTTAGAAGTAACGGAAGAGGAGAAGGACGTAGGGGTCCTTGTAGACCGCAGGATGACTATGAGTCGACAATGTGACGTGGCGGTGAAAAAAGCCAATGCGGTCTTGGGATGTATTAGGCGAGGTATATCTAGTAGGGATAAGGAGGTCCTGCTTCCGTTGTATAAGGCGCTGGTGAGACCTCATTTGGAGTACTGTGTGCAGTTCTGGTCTCCCATGTTTAAAAAAGATGAACTCAAACTGGAATGGGTGCAGAGAAGGGCGACTAGGATGATCAGAGGAATGGAAAACCTGTCGTATGAAAAGAGATTAGAGGAGCTTGGGTTGTTTAGTCTGACAAAGCGAAGGCTGAGGGGGGATATGATTGCTATCTTTAAATATATCAGAGGGATAAATACAAGGGAGGGAGAGGAATTATTCCAGCTTAGTACTAATGTGGACACGAGAACGAATGGATATAAACTGGCCGTGGGGAAGTTCAGGCTTGAAATTAGACGAAG
The DNA here is from genome assembly GCF_013100865.1 of Trachemys scripta elegans. Taxonomy (NCBI): domain Eukaryota; kingdom Metazoa; phylum Chordata; order Testudines; family Emydidae; genus Trachemys; species Trachemys scripta. Next base: position 66,014,932 of record NC_048298.1, read on the forward strand.
GTTTCTGACCGTCAGAGGGGTGAAATATTGGAACGGCCTTCCGAGGGAAACGGTGGGGGCGACGGACCTGTCTGGTTTTAAGATTAAGTTAGATAAGTTTATGGAGGGAATGGTTTAATGGTAAAACATAGTAGCCAAGGAAAACCAAGCAATGGTACGTAAATAGCATAATGGCCAACAAGGGTCAGGCTAGAGACTCTTGTCTACATGCTCGGGGTATTACTGATCGCCATATTTGGGGTCGGGAAGGAATTTTCCTCCAGGGTAGACTGGCTGAGCCTCTGGAGGTTTTTCGCCTTCCTCCGCAGCATGGGGTAGGGATCACTAGCAGGAGGGTCTCTGCCGATTGAAGTCACTAAAACACAGGATTGGGGACTTCAACGGCAGAGTCCAGGGAAGTGTCTTGTGGCCTGCAGCATGCAGGGGGTCAGACCAGATGATCATAATGGTCCCTTCTGACCTTAAAGTCTATGAGTCTATGAGGCCCACTCCTCATCCACACGTGACCCCTTTTTTCACTCTGCACGCTTGTGGGTACGGGCAGACATGCAGCGAGCTTGAGATTTACATCTACTCAATGAGAACTACATTTAAGGCCTGATCTGTCTCCCACTGAAGTCAGTGGAAGTTTTTCCATTGACTTGGACCCTAAATGCTTGATCATTCTTGTGCATGTTCATAGCTCCCTACTATATAGCTTTGCTGCCTACCATGCACATGAGTACTTGTAGTATCAAGGCCCTGTGCAACAAAGAAATATAACTCAAGAGGCCCAGTAGATTGTTTTATATACTAATTAATACAAAATACAATAAATCATAACCATAAAATGCACTTAATTCTACTTAAACACTCTCTGGTACCTAATACCCATGACATGAGGCTAATTATTTTTCCTTACTATGATATATAACGTGAAATATTGTAACAATATCAATTTAAATAATTACTACTTCAGGCATTTGAACAACATATTCCATAAAGACAAGATTTTTTAAATAAAACTCAGTAATAGCGAACACATAATACAATGAATAAAAGTTTGTTTTATCACCAGCCTGGACTTGCCTTGCCCTAAAGAGATCCCTGCTATGGTCATATTCTCTGTGATAAAAGGATAGCTAAAAAGTAAAAGCTTTCATTCTCCATGGAAGTCATGTTATAGCAATGGGGTTTCATAACTTCCATGGTACTGATATGAATATATTCGGAGTCTAAATATACTGGCAAAGTGCTGCATTAAAGATTATGGGGCTGCTGGAGTGCTACTGTGATTTACTTAATTCAAAGCAGTGCTTGAAAGAGTGTCTCAAACGACAGTGGTCATAAGCTGCAATGCTGGTACTGAATATGTTTCTTAGAAGCCATTTGTGATGGTGTTTCTTGAAAGGAGAGAGATGCCTGGAAAAGAGGCACTTTCCACTACTGGATAGTCTCCTTTAGCTCAAGTAGCAGAGTTTCTGGATTTTGCATATGAAGATGGCAGACTCTTCCTAAACTGAAAAACAGATATTTTCAGATTAAATGGATTTATTCTTTCCTAATACAGTCCTGCTGGGAAATGTGAGGAACATTTGGCGATGATTAGTTCATAATTTAAGGCCTGGTCCAAAGATCACTGAAGTCAAGAGGAATCTTCTGAGCAGTTTCAATGGGCTTTGGATCAGGCCGTAAGTGACTTGCAAGAAGTTGCTAAAGAAGATGCTGTGCTAGAACTCAGTGTTTTGGGTTGTTTTCAAACTTTTGGGTGAACAATCCCTTTATATCTCCATTACCATGAATATCTTTCATAAAGACTGGAACAAAACTGACTTATTACTGTGTAGTACAGTCTGGAGTGTAGATATGAGGCACTTTTCCTGGACTACAGTTTGTGCAGAGAACCAGCAAACCTCCCCCCCCAAACAAACAAACAAACTAGACGCTTCATAAGAGACAACTGGCAGAGAGAGACTATTAACTGATGGAAAGTGGAGGCTGGTGGGTGTAGAGAAGGGGAGTTACACTTGACTAGTTGTAGTAGGAAGCAATTCAACAACAGCAGAGGCTGAAATAAATGAGGCCAAGATTTTTCAAATGTGACTAGTGATTTGGGGTGCACCTATTTTGGGGTGTCGCATCCTTAAAAGGGCTTAATTTTTAGAAAATGCCAAGTATCCCTCTGAAAACCAGCTTGCATTAAGATGTCCCAAATTGGGCATTATACTATCTTAACCAGACCCAGTAGGGTCTTTAAACTTTAAACTTTAAAAATGGTTAAAAAAGAGAGGGATCAAAGTTACTGTGATACATCTGGGATATCTATGAGGCTTGCTTACTCACTGAAGCTTGCTGCTAGGATGAAAAGAATACCAGATATACAGACGGGAAGAGGCATACAGGGTCAGAATAAATCTAAATGCTGCAGATTTTCAAGAAACAAGGAAATTTCTGTTAAGGCACAGAAAGGTAGGAATGATGGCTGATGATCCGGCAATAGAAGCCAGAGCATGATATAGAAAGTTATGAATGGCTAAATGTTCCTAATAGTTATACATGAGGAAAAAAAAACAATGAATTCCAAGATTTAGGATCCCAGTTCAGATATTCACTTAAGCACAAGTTTGATTTCAATGGGGCTTAAGCTCATGCTTAAAGTTAAGCATGTGTTTAAGTGCTTTATGATGGCTTAATTTCTCTTAATAGAGAACTGGCATTTGCCTGTGTTTGACATCTTTTGTCTTTTTTTTTTTTAGTTTAGGAGAACAAATGGCTTTCTTTGTCAGAGCTAGTAGTAGATCATTTGTAGGCTAAGAGCCAGATTGACCTTAGCACAGATACTGTGGATTTACATAGGATCAGGATCTGGTGAGAAGGTTAGAAATGAAGAAAAGGTAAAAGGCAAACACAACTGTGGACTGGATGAGAAGCCTGAAGAAATGTGGTTGAAACTAGGAAGGAGGAAACACGTACAATACCATGAATCATGAGATGCGCAGGCAAAGGGAGGAGGATGGAACCCAGGAGCTGATTTGGCTATAATAGGAGAATAAAAACATAGCCCTGACTAAAAAAAAAAAGTCCAGAATGAACTCCAGAGTAGAGGCAACGAAGAGGTACAGAATGGGTTTTAGAAGCATGTGTGGGAGCAGCATAGAGTTCGACATTGGGTAAAGGGCCAAGGCAGCACACATCATTAGCAGCAACAGTGGTGGCAACTTTGAAGCTTTCAGAAAGACTTTTATTTTTCTCTTATGTTTTGCTTCTGGTTCTTTTCCCCTCCTGGCTGATTGGGTGTTTTCTCCAACTCCCCTCTCTCACAGTCTCTCTGCCAAACCGTTGCTTTCTTTGCCCTCTAGTCTTTCCTTCTTCCCTTCCCCTTTATTCCCGTTCCTTTCCCCCTTCACTATGAACTCCTCCCCAACTCGTCCTCTGCTCACTCCATGGATTATTAACATGGAAATGAAAAACAGAATGAAAACAAAGCAAATATAACCAACCCGAAGACCAAGGAACTAACGTAACATTTGCCACTCATCATCCTGATCACTCTGCTTATATGAAACATCTTTTCCCCTCCTCCCCATTCATTTCTCTTGTTTATTTTGGTTGTAGTGTCTTTTGGGCAGGGACCGTCTTTTATAATATGTTTGTATAATGCCTAGCACAATAGGGCTTCAATACTAATTTGAAACCATTAGGCACTACCAGAATACAAATAATAAATGATAATAATGTGACATAATTATGTGACAAACTATAACTCCTTGTACCTAATTTACAGAAATAAAATATTAATTATTATTATTAATACTAATTATTATTATTAATAACAATAATAATAATAATGATGATGAAAGGAAATCCCACTAGGAAATTACAAAAAGAAAAATGTCATTTAAACACTACTTAATGTCGCGAAGTAAAAACAGTGTAGTAAGCAGCTGTCACATCATTTGAAAAAAGCAAAAACTGAATAGCTAGGGACATGGTAACAGTGGCACTGCCCAAATAGTAAACTGACACATTTGACCAGATCCTTTGGTGTAAATGGAAATAATATCATTGATGTGATGGAACTATGCACATTTATATGAGCTAAAAATGTGGCCCATTACTCTTATCACGTGTAAAGAAACATGGTTTATCACAAAACAACACCTTAACTCTGAACCAAAATCAGTAATAATCTTTTACCATAAACACCTAATAAATACAGCATAGCCCTGGTGAATATTAATGGCACACACTGATCAGTTTAAAATACGTTTGCCCCTGCCCTACAATATATGCTTATCTTAAACGTGTGAGTAGTCCCATGTCAATTTTAAGCAAGAGAAGTCAATTGGACTACTCATGTTCTTAAAGTTAAGCAAGTGTATAAGTCTTTGCAGAAATGAGACCATAGCTCTGCCACAGGATGATAATATTATACAATTTCTTAAGACAGCAATTATAACTTACCAAAAATTACGCTGGCAATAGATAGATGCTAGTATTTTCCATTTAACACCATTCCTTAAAAGACAATTTTTAGATAATGAAATCAAGATAGCAAAAATAATAGATAATGTACCACAACATTCCCAGGGTCAGAGGAAAGGTGGTTGTGTTGTGAGCAATATGCGTTTCACTATACTTGAGAAGAATAACCTCTTTGTTAAGTGGGCAGTGCAAGGTTTGTGTGATGGGATCTATTCATTTCCTGCATTGTAAATGGTGGGATAGCTTACTAAATTGATTTTTGAAATAAGGTTTTAGATATATTGCAAATGTGTATCCGTATTCTACTCTGTAAGCCCATTCTGGAGCACTGGGAGGATGGCAGTACAAATGTACTGCCTGAGTTGTGGTTATAGTCAGGGACATTCTGCTTGCACAGGGCAAATGCAGGCAGAATGCCAGAGAGCACAAAGGGGAGTGTGTAGAGCAAAATCAATTACACCTCTTTTATAAAGATAAAGTGTACACTTTTCCTTGTACTTGTCATCAGACACCAGGAGGTTGGTCAATGATCCCTCGCCCATTTAAGTGGCCTGGTCTGTATTCTGTCTGCCTCCTTTACAATCACATGACTGGGGAAAGTCTCCTTGCATCCTCTCCCCAACTCATGAACCATGCAGGTGCAGCCAGAACTGAGCCCGAATTATTATTATTTATATTACAACAGAATCCAAAGGCTCCAGCTGAGATCAGGGCCCTGCTGTGCTAAGCACTGTACAAAACACATAGCAAGAGACAGTTCCTGACCCATAATTTAAATAGACAAGCCAGACACAAGGCGAATTTTACAGATGAGGAGCGAAGGCACAGTGAGTTTTCATGACTTCTCCAAGGTCATACAGGGAATCTGTGATAGAGCCAGAAAGTGGAAGTGCATATCCAGGCTAGTGCCTTAATCACAAGACTATCCTTCCTCTCAGTCCCTGAGAGAAGTGGGCACATTTGATATACCCTAAATTTGCTGGAAATGTTTAAAGGAGACTCATAAAACAATTAAATATAGCAAATGGTGCATGGAATCAAATATTTGATTGAATTACTTCTCCTAAGCCTTGAAACAAAGTCAAAGAGTGGGATGAATGGAACTGAAACCAGTGATACAGAAGTGCTCCCAACTGGCATACATGATACATGCTTTCCTTCAGCAGGAAATTGAAGGGTTTTCTTTATAAAGTATACAAAATAGGCTTGGGTAAATAGCGCTTTGAAAGTGAGCAAAGGGAGAAATTAGTAACTGTTGAAACTCTTTAAAACACTTTAGAATCCTCTAAGGTACATTTACTGACAACATGAAGTCATCTACTTACCATTAGATATTCTTCTAGATACTATGATCTACATCCCTACAATGGGTTGGTTTAGTAGGAGCTTTGATGCTGCTGCAGTTTGCTAAATTTAGGAAATTCCTCTGAAAGCGGATTGCTTATGGCTAATAAATTTAGAAAGAGGGAATCCAGTTCAGAATGCATTTTAACATGAGATCTTTCTGTTGGATTGTCTTTAAAACTTCCCCTTCTGAACCAGGATTATAGAAAGAAGGGTCCTTTTTTATGCAAATATGGACTTGTATACAGGCATTGGAAAAATGGGCACCCTAGGGGCCCAGCAGAAATCCAACGGAGGGCGGCAGGGGAAGACCCACCGGCAGCACCGCTCCGGCCTCAGTCCCAAGAGTGCTGGGCAGAAAATGGATTGAATAAAAATTTTTAAAGTTAAATTAACTCTCTCTGATGCTTTTTCGCCACAAAAAAAGAACAGAGAAAACTAGAAATGTTGCATACTAATTAGGAGCCAAAGATATCACCGTAAAGTCATTGAGCCAATGAAAAAATGACAGCAACCAACTCTGAATCTGAACAATCCAGAAAGAGGTGTGGTTCCTATACGTTCATGAAAATAGGAAGAAGGGTATAAAAATACTCTGAACTGAGCCTCACATACACCCTCACTGATTCCACAGACAGCACGAATTTTACAATTCATCCTGTCCATCTCTACAAATGAATTGCCACAAACGGGTAAGAAAAATATAGAAGACTCAAGAAGAAACCAGCCCAGTGAAAATCTTCCTAAAACTTCAACAGGGACTGATGAGAGAAATTTAACTAAGATTACCAAGGGATTAGATCCAAAGTCTTGTAATGATTTTATTGGTTTAAGAAAGAAATAGTAGGCTTTGGCTGGATTTAAAACTCTGAATATTGATAATTGGGACATAAAAGAACACCGGTGATTAAAATAGTGTGAGACATACTCCTGAGTTGGCAAACTAAAAAAAACAAACAGCTGGACTATTTCTTGTTTCCCCAAACTAAATATTTGTACTGTTTTTTAAGTAAAATTACTTGGGATCCAACAATTTAAAAAATTACCTCTTTCTACCCCACACTACAGGGCCGCAGGTGGTAGGGACAGAACAGGGCCAGACTGCAGGTGGAAGGAGTGGGGAGGGGCCCCCCCACTTGCTCTGGCCCAAGGCCTCACGAAACCTTAATCTGCCTCTGCACATGAGAGATGTAGTTAAGCCAACCTAACCCTTGGTGTAGACAGCAATAGGTTGAGACAAAAATTCTGTCAGCCTAGCTACTGCCTCTTAGGGAGGTGGATTGCATACAGTAATGGCAGAACCCCTCTCGTCGCTGTAGGAATTATCTACACTGAAGCCGCTGTAGTGTTTTAAGTGTAGACATGGCCAAAGACACTTCATTTTGTCTTCACAGCAATATGGTAGCAACATAGAATAATCTGTCATATATTAAGAAAACTTATGAATGACTAGTGTACATTTAAGTAGATAAACAAAAGTTAGTAGAACCAGTGTTCTCTAGTCTGAAGTATCTATTCTACCTGGTGAAGGTTGGTCAATTTGGAAAGTACCAAATACATTTTTCCAGATGATCCCAAGAAATTAATGGATTTTGAAACTCATATCCTACCCTGTCTTGAACATTCCTGTGACAGAATTGTAGTTCCTGGTGGTCAGCCCACCTATCACAGGGCGTAGCCCTTTAAGATTTTGAAAGGTTGAATATCTATATATACATAAACACACAGTGGATTCTGCTTATTAGCAGCCCCTCATTTGCCAGCAAAAAGTTGCTATTATCCAGCACTTGTCAATAAACAGAAGGCAGGTTTGCGAGGCAGCAGCTAGAGAAGGAAGCGCTGGAATGAGCCTTCATTGGCTGCATCCCACAAATTTGCCTGTGGGCAGGGCAGCAGCGGGGGACTTGGGGAGCAGACTGCAGCCCAAATGCCAGGGCTTTTCATGGGGAGCAGGGGCACTGGGAGCCTTCAGAGCTGCATGTAACCTCTCTCTGTGGGTCAGGGCCCAGCATGCCTCAGTGCTTCCTTCCCTATATGAAGTCCCCCAGCAGGTCACAACCAAGAGACTACAGGGAGAGGTACCGTGCAGCTCCAGCATCTGGGCTGCAGGGCCTGACCTCCACTAACTCTTTGCCCACAGCCTTCCCTCTGAACCCACAGCCCCTTTCCTCCTTTGCAGTCCCTGTGTGCAGGCAAGTTTGAAGGGTTGCACATAGAAAGAAGTGTGGGGTTGGGCTGAGCACCGGGTGCAGGCAGTTTGTGAGGCTGCAGCCAGAGAAGACATGTCCCAGCACTTCCTTCTCTGGTTTCAGCCTCAGAAACCTGCCTGCAAGGGGTGGTTGGCATGCCCCAGTGCTTCTTTTGGGGGCTGCAATCCCCACAAACCTGTCTGCAGGTGGAGACCTTCTTCCAAAAAATATTGCTAATACACAGCAATGCATTGCCAGTATCCAGATCCCATTAACATTAAGAGTCAATTGGACAGGATAAGTTACCAACAAAATATTGCTATTACAGTAGAATATCAGAGTTATGAACATCAGAGTTATGAACTGACTGGTCAACCACACACCTCATTTGGAACCAGAAGTACGCAATCAGGCAGTAGCAGAGACAAATTACACTGCTCTACAGCCAAAATGCTTCTGAAATAAATGTAGTCAAACTTTTCTAATTCTGGGTCACTGAGAACGAAAATGATGCTTAAAATTGTGAATTGGCTCTAGTTTTCAAGATATGCTATTGGGTCAGTATATACGACCCTTGACTTGGGAATGGCGGAGGATAAGTGAGTTATAAAGGGAAGGGATCTCAATTTAAATCAGAAATGACTAAAATACATCTTTGACTGGATCTATGAATAAATCTATGACTGGGTTTGAACAGTACTTGCTTTTTAGGCAAAACAATGAATGATGCAATCTGAAGCTGGTATTGCATCATACATGATATGAATTGCATCATGTTATTCCTAGAAGTCATGGATGATGCAATCATAATGAAGCTTACATCACTCTGCTGAACAAATTGCCCTATCTCAGCTCTAGAAATCATACAGTGTCGTGCTCTCTTATTTGTCAGTGTTTGATTTTGCAAAGGGACACATTTCTGTTTAGCTAAAGTGAGCAGAGATGCCTTGTACTTGTGTGAACAGTGCAGATAACTTCTGCTATGTTTGTGGTGAAGTGACTTTTGCATCACAAAAGCGCAGTATAACCACTATGGTTAAGAAAGCCTATCACCTTTATTTTGGCTGCAGAATTGGAGATCAGGACAAGAGATGGTCCCCACACATATGCTGCAACACTTGTGCAACAAATCTTCGCCAATGGTTGAACAGGAAAAGGAAATCTATGCCTTTTGCAGTGCCAATGATTTGGAGAGAGCCAACAGATCATACCAGCAATTGTTACTTCTGCATGGTGCCTCCTGTTGGGAAAGGTGTGTCAAAGAAGAAAAAGTGGACTGTGCATTATCCAAACATTCCATCAGCTATACGCCCAGTACCCCACGGAGAAGGACTGCCGGTTCCTGATGCACCAGAATCATTCTCACTTGAGTCAGACTAGGAAGAGGATGAAACTTCTGGTCCTGAACCATCAATGTCACAGGACCCACATTTTCTCCCATCCTCCTCCTCTGAACCACACCTCATAATACAAGGTGAACTGAATGACCTTGTCAGGGATTTGGAACTACCCAAGAGTAAGGCAGAGCTGTTGGGCTCCAGACTACAGCAGTGGAATCTCCTGGCAGGTGATGTTAGGGTTTCCATGTTCCATGACCATCAAAAGGATCTTGTCCCATTCTTCTTCATGGAAGGTGATCTTGTAGCCTGCAACAACATTGATGGTGTGATGGCAGCCCTCAACATCGTTCACGATCCAGATGAGTGGAGACTGTTCATTCATTCATCGAAGACGAGTCTTAAAGCTGTTTTACTGCATAATTGCAATGTTTTGCCATCAATTCCAGTTGGTCGTGCAGTCCATATGAAGGAAACCTATGACAACATGAAACAACTTTTGAGGTGCATAAACTATGACCAACATCCGTGGCAGCTTTGTGGTGATTTGAAGGTTGTTGCTCTCTTGCTTGGTCTGCAGACCAGATACACAAAGTACTGCTCTTTTCTCTGTGAATGGGATAGTCGTGCAAGAGATTCCCACTACATCAAGAAAGATTGGCCACTCAGACAGTCATTGGAGCCTGGGAGGAAAAGTGTTCAGCATCCACCACTTACACATCAAGGAATCAAGGAAGATTTTGTTACCACACTTACACATCAAGCTGGGTCTGATGAAGAACTTTGTCAAGGCCATTGACAAAACACAAACAGCTTTCAAGTCCTTCCGTGGAAAATTTCCAAGGTTAAGTGAAGCTAAGATAAAGGAAGGTGTCTTTGTTGGTCCTCAGATTCGTGAACTTCTTCGAGATGATGCATTTGACCATGCACTGCGTGGCAAGGAAAAGACGGCATGGAAAGCCTTCCATTTAGTGGCAATAAATTTTCTCGGAAACAACAAGGCAGACAACTACAGGTTGTTAGTGGAAAACCTCCTCAAGGCATACAAAAGCCTTGGTTGCAACATGTCACTAAAGATACATTTTTTGCACTCTCATCTAGATTGTTTTCCACTGAACAGCGGAGCCGTGAGCGATGAGCACGGCGAGCGATTTCACCAGGACATTGCAACAATGGAGAAACTCTATCAGGGCAAATGGAGCCCATCAGTGCTTGCAGACTATTGCTGGACAGTGACAAGAGATGCTCCATTTAATGAATACAAGAAGCGCCGAGTAGACACTGAATAGGACTAAACTATGTACAGAATAGTTTTTTGCCTTTTGTTTCATAATAAATTTTATTTAGATAACCCTTTTGCTGATTTTTAAAGTGTTACATAAACAGGACAGGTCAAATATTATCATGTAAAGCAACCATAAACACATGAAAAGACCTAGGTTTACAATTTATGATTTAAACTCTACGATCTACACAATATACATAGACATAAAATGTAAAAACTTAAATATCTTAGAAACAGTAGCCAATCAGTTGTTTTAATTGTCATATTTGAATTCAGCACATCAAAATACATAATAAATAGCACATTTTATCTCTGAAGCAGACGACTTCTCAAAAATTGTAGACCAGTGTTATATATATATAGTATAGTGCTGTGTTAAACGTAAACTATTAAAAAAATAAAGGGAAAATTAAAAAATTTTTTTTTGACAAAGTAAGGAAACTGTTTCCGTGCTTGTTTAATTTAAATTAAGATGGTTAAAAACAGCATTTTTCTTCTGCATAGTGAAGTTTCCAAGCTGTATTAAGTCAGTGTTTAGTTGTAAACTTTTGAAAGACCAACCATAACATTTTGTTCAGAGTTAGGAATATTTCAGAGTTACGAACAACCGCCATTCCTGATGTGTTTGTAACTCTGAGGTTCTACTGCAACTGGGAGTTATTAATATCTGGATTGCTATTTAGAGGAATCTACGCTCTCTAAACACGCACACACAGGACCTACAGGATACAGATAGAAAGGAAATGGTTCTGGTAATAAGCAGTGCTTGAGAGGAAATCCTATCACTGTGTCGTTAAGAGTGCAGGACCAGGAGCCTTTTAGAGAGGGCAGGGTAAGACTCTCCTCTCACCCATCCAACTGGGGATGAGCTGGGCGAAAGGGACCAGCATATATACTGCCTCCTCCCTCATAGCAGGGCAGACACCAGCAAGAGAAGGCTGGCCAGTTGAATATTATGAGTTTGAGGGAGAAAAGGGGCCAGCTGAGGGAGAAGCTGGCTAAGTCTCTTTAGTTGGCTAACTCATAGCCTACTTCCAAAGAGGAGAACTGGGGACTCTTTCTTTTGAGGGACTGACCATTTGAAACCACCTCAGATCCGGGAAGCGGACTTGGGGTGGGGGTCTCTTGAGATTGGGGACTCAGAGCAGGGTGTCCTCGGGCAACTAAAATGTGAGAAATTATGTAAAGAAATGTAAAGAATTATGTAATCCAAATATAACCTTTCATGTTTTTATTAATATTAATACTCAGCACTTATACAGCTCTTTACATGATCAAAGTGCTGTACAAACATTAACAAATCCCCACAGCAACTCCTCTGAGGTAGGTGAGTTAACATTACTATTCCGACTTTACAGATGAGAAGCTGAGGCAGAGAGGTTAAATTATTGGCCCCAGGCTGCAGTGAGACTTGGTTACAACTCAGGAGGAATTCCTGGTTCCTATTACTGTATTCAGATTAGAGCTGGATGAACCACTGATTTTCTTTCTTTCTTTCTTTTTTTCTTAAGGTGGGGGAGTGTGCTTGCAGTTCTGAAAAAAATAAAACTAAATAAAATGTGGTGTGAGTTGAACTAAATCTGAATTTTTTCAGAATTTTGAGGGAATTGAAAAAGGCTACTTTCGGTCTTTTCCAGAGCAGGGATTTGAAAATATGTCTCCCCCCTCCCAGGTGGGTGCCTGATCCCCAGGGTTAATTGTTACAAAGGCAATAGCAGTACTCCTTCTCCTTGTCTGGCTGTTTTGTGACTGGCCAAAACTATTCAACTCACATTTGTGAATAGTTTGGGGTCAACCAAAACTGCATTTTTTGGGGTCAAATAAACCAAATAAATAGAATATTTCATGCAATTGTACTTCAGACCACACCTCCCCTTTGTATCTCCCTTAGGGGATTAGATGGTGTCTCTTTAAGAATAGGCTGGACAGTTGGTTGTTGTCAGATAATGTACTGTACCTATGTAAGGCTATGTCTACTCTAGCATTTTTGTTAAATTTTTGCAAAACTTTTGTCGGTCAGGGGTGTGAAAAAACACCCCCTTAAATGGCAAAAGTTTCACCAACAAAAGCGCCAGTGTGGACAGTGCTATGTTTGTGGGAGAGTGTCTCCCGCTGACATAGCTACTGCTGCTTATTGGGGTTGGTTAATTATGTGGATGGCAAAGCTCTCTCCTGCTGGCAGAGCGGAGACCTTACCGTGGCACAGCTGTAGCGTCTGTAGTGTAGACATAGCCTAAATCATAGCAGGGTGTGCACAGACACCTCCCAAGAAACAAGGATATGATGCAGGTAAGATCTATGATTGTCTCTGTCTTTTATATTTCTGTCTACAGCTGTGAATACACTCTGCAAGAGAATGCAGGAATAATCCATTGTTATAGTCTAAAAAGAGGTAATTATTTTAAATATATTTTTGAAGTCTGCACATTCATTTTGTGATGAGCCTGTTGAATTCCAGCTATGCAGTTTGATGGCTTTAAGAAGTAATTCAACCCGGCAGTGTGATGCACAATCTGATTGCTTTTCAGTGCACTACATTTGTATGAGGGTTTGTTTTGCATTGGATTGTGTATATTTTGCATTTTTAACAAATAGGACCATTACTGTTCACTTGTACATGAGGATGCGTAAAGAGCCCCAAAATATCCAGTCGTATTTTTGCTCATAGTTTGAGTTTGGTAAGTTGCTTTCTTGAAAGATTCTGGTGATTAGAGGGAGGAAGAATGAATGAGCTCTTCTTGTTATTTCTCAGGCACCAGCTAAATTAAGGAAATTCACCCTAGTGTAACTATATTGTTGTAGTTACACAGCTGCAAATCTCTAGTAACAAGGATGTAGCTGGTTTCAGAGTGGTAGCTGTGTTAGTCTGTATCAGCAAAAACAACGAGGAGTCCTTGTGGTACCTTAGAGATTAACAAATTTATTTGGGCATAAGCTTTCGTGGGCTAAAACCCACTTCATCAGATGCATGGAGTGGAAAATACAGGAGCAGGTATAAATACACAGCACATGAAAAAATGGGAGTTGCTTTACCCAGTGGGAGGTCAGTCTAAAGAGACAATTCAATTAACAACAGTAGGATACCAAGGGAGGAAAATCACTTTTGAAGTGGTAATGAGAATGACCCATTTCAAACAGTTGACAAGAAGGTTGGAGTAACAGTGGGGAAATTAGTATGGGGGAAATTAGGTTTTGTAATGATCCAACCACTCCCAGTCTTTATTCAGGACTAATTTGATGGTGTCCAGTTTGCAAATTAATTCCAGTTCTGCAGTTTCAAGTTGGAGTTGTTTTTTTAAGTTTTTTTGTAGAAGAATTGCCACTTTTAGGTCTGTTATTGAGTGACAAGGGAGATTGAAGTGTTCTCCTACTGGTTTTTGAATGTTATCATTCCTGATGTCAAATTTGTGTCCATTTATTCTTTTGCGTAGAGACTGTCCGGTTTGGACAATGTACATGGCAGAGGGGCATTGCTGGCACATGATGGCATATATCACATTGGTAGATGTGCAGGTGAACGAGCTGCTGATGGTATGGCTTATGCGGTTAGGTCCTATTATGGTGTCCCTTGAATAGATATGTGGACAGAGTTGGCACCGGGGTTTGTTGCAGGGTTTGGTTCCTGGGTTGGTGTTTTTGTTGTGTGGTGTGTAGTTGCTGGTGAGTATTTGCTTCAGGTTGAGGGGCTGTATGTAAGCGAGGACTGGCCTGTCTCCCAAGGTCTGTGAGAGTGAGGGATCATCCTTCAGGTTAGGTTGTAGATCCTTGATGGTGCGCTAGAGAGGTTTTAGTTGGGGGGCGTTGGTGACGGCTAGCGGCGTTCTGTTACTTTTTTTGTGGGGCCTGTCTTGTAGTAGGTGACTTCTGGGTACCCTTCTGGCTCTGTCAGTTTCTTCACTTCACCAGGTGGGTATTGTAGTTTTAAGAACACTTCATAGAGATCCTGTAGGTGTTTGTCTCCGTCTGAGGGATTGGAGCAAATGAGGTTGTATCTTAGAGCTTGTCTGTAGATAATGGATCGTGTGATGTGGTCTGGATGAAATCTGGAGGAAGATAGGTAAGTATAGCGGTCAGTAGGTTTCTGGTATAGGGTGGTGTTTATGTGACCATTGCTTATTAGCACTGTAGTGTCTAGGAAGTGGACTTCTTGTGTGGACTGGTCCAGACTGAGGTTGATGGTGGGGTGGAAATTGTTGAAATCCTGGTGGAATTCCTCCTTTCTGTGGGTCCAGATGATGAAGATGTCATCCATGTAGCGCAAATAGAGAAGGGGCGCTAAGGGACGAGAGCTGAGGAAGCGCTGTACTAAATCAGCCATAAAAATGTTGGCATCCAGTGGGGCCTTACAGCATGTAGCTGTGCTGCACCAGGACAAATTGGATCTTACACTGGTACAGTTTAATATGGTCACTTACCAGAGTAAGCTGCATTGGTGTAAGCCTTGCTTTTCACAGGTGCTGCTCATGTACATTAGGATTTGCCCCTGTGCAACTACACTGATGTAGTTACGCTGGTTTGAATTTCTTTAATATAGAACAGGCCATAGTGTATCTCTCTCTCCTTCCAGCCTTAGTGAATGACAGAGCCAATGGAGGCACTAGTTAAGGCACTAGAGTAGGGACCTGATTTTCTATTGCCCAGAGCTTGGTGTAGTCACTTATGTGAGTGCAGTGGGTGTACAATAGCACCATTCTGACTTGGTAGCATTTGACACCCATTTGCACTGGTGTAATGACTTCACAAGAGGCAGGGCAATGGAGATTCTCAAGTCCTGGGACTCAGAAAACTTGGGTTTAGTTTTAAGATTTGCTACAGACTTCATGTGACATTTGGCAAGTCCCCAATCTCTTCGGTTTCCTACCTGGAAAATGGAGGTACTATTTCCTTGCCTCTGGGGTGGAATTAGGATAAGGTCATTAATGTTTGAGGTACTGAGCTGATGTGGCCATTAAAGTAGAGAGGTCGGAATAAGAAGAGCTGCTGCCAGCGACATATATGAAGACCCCTATATGAAGACCAGTTCAGAGGAATAAAAGGTAGGAAGAAAAGCAGGAATTGCAAGGAATATGTGAATTGAGATATTTTTAACCAGAAGCACTGCAGCAGCATTGATCAGAACTGTTTGTCTTCAGAATTTAGTTTCTTTCATTTTCTTCAAACCAAGAAAGCAAACTTTAAATGTTGCAAAAGTGTCCTGAATGTTTTCCCACCATAATCTGGTATGACTCAAGGTTATGATGATCAAGAAATTTCCGCTCTTGCTGTGAACATTTTTTTTAAGCTTCTGGGATGCTTAGTGCAATTATAGTGTGAAATGACTGATCTCCTATGTGACAGCATCTAACACTGTGTGTGTCTCAGGGAAACCTTATGTGTTTGATTGCAGAGTTGTGTTAATCAAAAGATGGCTAATTGCTGTTTATCAATGCCAAATTCTGAATTCCCAAAGTGCAAATGTGCTCCGTTACTTGCCAGTTGCAAAGTTACTCCTGAAGGATTTGTACCATGTGTATATAATCTGCATAATTATAGTTGGTACTTGGGCAATTTGCTACAGGCCATATTGTGCCATCCTTGTTTAGGCAGAACTTATGGATTTCAGTGGATACTTGCAATAAGATTATTATAATAAATCCTAAAAGGCCAAAGAACTTGATAGAAAAACTTTACTTTTTGTAGTATGTTGTATACGACTTACTCTCTACAGGCTGGATTGGAATTCAGCTCTAGATATGGCACAACATATAAATTGGCAACTATTTTAAAAATAAGAACAGGAGTACTTGTGGCACCTTAGAAACTCTAAGGTGCCACAAGTACTCCTGTTCTTCTTTTTGCGGATACAGACTAACACGGCTGTTACTCTGAAACCTATTTTAAAAATGAATTTTTTTCTCTTATCTCTTGGGATTTTTTCTCTTCTAATTGAGAATAGGAAGGTTCAAATCCCCTTTTTGTGATAGATCTCTGCAGACATGTTCCAGACAATGTTCTGTATAATTAGTTTGGTTATTCTGTAATGCAGATGAATTGGCAATAACTTTTAACTTAGTATATTGATACTGGAATTTATTGAGGATTTTTTAAATTGCAAACTATGATCTGATGCCATCATTTGTCCAGAATGGGCCGAAGAAGCATTTTTCTAATGAGCAAGTTTCCCAATACTGAAGATACTTTGCATCTAATATTAGTACACTGATTCCATGCATGTTAACGGAAGAGATGTTACCATGATTAATGCATATCTGTCAGATTAAGCATAAGAGTCTGGAGGATTATAGCTTGGAAGGAATGCATAGTAAATGTGTTGTAAAAATGCATTTTTATTTTAAACAGAGCCTGGAAAAATACCAAGGATGGTTTCAGATAGTTTTGGTTTATAAAAATATAACAGTGTCACTTAGAAGAGATTTTTTTTCTCTTTAACCTGATAACCATTATGCCTTTATTCCCTTAACTATTTACAGAGTTTACAGGAGATTGTTATATTAACTATGCTTGCCAGTCTCAGGGAGCATCACTGTGACAAAAAGGAACTAATTTTCTAAATTATTCCTTGCCAGAGAATTCTGATAGTCATCCAGCCCTTCTCATACAAATTTCTTACACAACAGATGCAAGGGTGTGAGACTTCTAGACATAGTTCACCAAGAGGATTAGTCCAAAAGGGGCAGGAGCCAATACAGATCCATCATATCCTGGCATACTGACCCTTACAGTAGTTGAACCCTGGAACATACAGATAATATGTGGAAGATTATGCTGAACACCCAGGGTCTCTGAACCGGATATGAAGATATATCTGTGACATTATCTGATTAAAGTATCACCACGCAAACCATTGTTGCTACCGCTGTTATATAATTGCAACGAATCTTGTACAAAGTGTGATGCATGTCCAGAAAGGAGAAATAACCCAGATTCACCCTTTAGAGATATGTTAGAAAAGTATGCAAATGGTAATTTGGGCCACTCCATACTAGATAGGCTACAACTTTGAAATGCAAACCTGTATTTTTAGAGAATTGGAGGTGATACTAATTGTATGTGTGTACTTATATCTTGTAGAATGTTAGCCATGTAAACAGACAGTTCCTGTCTGTCACTATAGCTATTGATTCAGAGATCGAAAGGCCATATTAACATTTAGATGAACTGTAAACATAGTAACATCACTGAATTCATCTCTCTTTGAAATGTATAGCAAACCATCTGCAAATGGTGGAAAAACAACTAATTGCCTTATGGTAATCTGTGTAGCTAATTATCAGCGATGCTTAGGAAATAGGTCTACCTCAAAATCCCCATGATTGCCTATTGTTCACCAAAGGACTCCAAGCTGTCAAAGAAGGTCTGGGACTGTATAAAAAAGGGCTTGGGTCCTGATCCTTTATATCTCAGATGTGTTTGATGCTTCCTGCAGAGGAAGCTTAAGACTAAGATTGAGATCTCCAGTCCTCATCTGAAATCACTCTGAATATGAACATTGGACTATTTCTGAAAGAACTCTTTGCAACTACAAAGGTCACCATCTCTACTATGAATCTGATCACAGAACTGTACTTATGTCTGTATGTTGTGACAGACCCAGACCAGTGGGGTACAGGAGTCTGGTAAAGGGCAAATATACTGGTCACTGGATGAGTAGTTTTCTGTTCCCTGAGTGACCAGAACAGGGGCTGCACTAGAGTAATCAGGAACCTGCTAGAACCAGTTAAGGCAGGCAGGCTAATTAGGACACCTGGAGCCAATTAAGAAGAAGCTGCTAGAATCAATTAAGGCAGGCTAATCAGGGCACCTGGGTTTTTAAGAAGGAGCTCACTTCAGTTTGTGGGGTGAGTGTGTGGAGCTGGGAGCAAGAGGCACAAGGAGCTGAGAGTGAGAGGGTGTGCTGCTGGAGGACTGAGGAGCACAAGTGTTATCAGACATCAGGAGGAAGGTCCTGTGGTGAGAATAAGGAAGGTGTTTGGAGGAGGCCATGGGGAAGTAGCCAGAGGCCATGGGGAAGGAGTTGTAGCTGTCATGCAGCTGTTACAGGAGGCAGTATAGACAGCTGCAGTTCACAGGGCCCTGGGCTGGAACCCGGAGTAGAGGGCGGGCCCGGGTTCCTCCCAAACCTCCCAATTGACCTGGACTGTGGGTTCGTCCAGAGGGAAAGGTCTCTGGGCTGTTCCCCAACCCACATGGTGAATCTCTGAGGCAAGAAAATCTGCCAATAAGCGCAGGAGCCACCAAGATAGAGGAGGAACTTTGTCACACTGGTGTTAGAGGTGGGATCTTGGGGTGCACAGTGCGGCAGAAGAAGGAGGGTGATTTAAAAAAAAAAAGGAGAGGGTTTATTTTTTTTCATCACAATGGATGACGTAGTGCGGGCACTGATACAAGCTACGGCGGCCCAGCAGGAGGCTACCCGTTTCCAGGCAGCCACCCAACAGGAGGCAGTGCGGCTGCAGCAAGAGACTAATCGTCTGCTGATGGACCAGGCTGCTCAAGACCGAGCTATGTTGCGGGAACTGGTAAACCAGGTAAAGTCCCTTACAGAGCTGAATCGCGGCCATGATGGGACGCGGCTCATACAGGCCAGCCATTGGCTGCAGAAAATGACACAGGAGGATGATGTAGAGACATACCTTCTGGCATTTGAGAGGACAGCCCTACGGGAGGCGTGGCCTCGAGATCAGTGGTCTGGCATCCTTGCCCCATTCCTGTGTGGGGAGGCCCAGAAGGCCTACCATGATCTGCCTGAAGAGGCTGTGGCAGACTACCCCCAGCTGAAAGCAGAGATCCTAGCCGGATCTGGGGTAGCGACAGGAGTGCGGGCCCAGCAGTATCACAGTTGGAGGTACCAGGAAGACAAAACCCTGCGGTCCCAATTGTATGACCTCATCCATCTCGCACAAAAGTGGTTGCAAACAGAGTCCCGGAGTCCGGAAGAGATACTAGCGGTTCTGGTCATCGACCGATACATGAGAGGACTACCACCAGACCTTCGTGCCTGGGTAAGCCAGAACGAACCCACCACCTATGACGACGTTGTTGCCCTGGTAGAGAGGTGAAGGACAGCGAGAGAGCTCACCCGACTAGTTAAGGAAGAGGCACCCCGGGTTAAACTAGCAGCACAAAGCCCTAAAGTTCGGGTGACTGGGCCACCAGGAGGGCCCAGGTGGAAAAAGAGAGAGGCTGAAGGCCCATCAGAGGCCACAAAGAGTCGGAGACCTGATGGAGAAGAGGATCGTGATGTTAGACTGTGCCCAAACCAAGAGACCGGGGAACACCTAGGGAGCCATACAGATGTTATGTCTGTGGGGACACATAGCTGCACAGTGTCCCAATGCTGAGGAGCCTATGCAGTGTAACCTGGGGAACTGGGCAGATCCATGCTCCCTAATCCACTTTGTGGGGGTCTCACTAACCTCACATATGTATACCAGACCAGTGAAACTAAATGGGGTAGGGACTGGTTGATTCGGGGCTGGTTGATTCGGGGAGTGCTATCATGCTTATCTCAGGGAAGCTCGTGAAGCGTAGTCAGCTGCTGCAGGCTAAACATACGGGGATAACATGCGTCCATGGGACAGTTAGTTACTACCCCACCATCCCAGTAAAAATCGAGATCCAAGGGAACACTACTGAGGTAGCAGCAGGTGTAGTCCCTAAACTTCCATACCCGGTGCTCATAGGGAGGGACTTCCCAGGGTTTGGAAACTTATTTCCAGTAGGGGGATTGGAGAAAGATGGGGACCCTAAAATTGGTGAGGCTTCCACAGCAGACTGTAAACCCCCATCTTCTCTGAAATATCCCCAGATTTGTTCTCCACTCCCAGACAGGGTAGAAAGACAAAAAGGGAAAGAAGGGCATCTAAGGCCTTGGGAACCCCAATACTGACCCAAAGCCAGAGAGTCGCTTTTGTAGGTAGGCAGACCCACGCAGCTGAAAAGGAGGCCACGCAGGAGGGAGAAGCACCTGAGTCTGACCCCCACCCTAATGCTTCTGAACCAGTAGAGGCATCAGAGACTGGGCCCCTAGATCTTGGGCAG
Organism: Trachemys scripta elegans; assembly: GCF_013100865.1. Lineage (NCBI taxonomy): Eukaryota > Metazoa > Chordata > Testudines > Emydidae > Trachemys > Trachemys scripta. The sequence continues at coordinate 66,035,592 of NC_048298.1, forward strand.
ATTAGCCCCGGGAGAGGAAATTTTGGACGGGACCAGGCAGAAGACCCAAGGTATGACAACATTAGGAAGGAGGTGACTGAAATAGATGAGGTCCCCGTGGAAGGGAAAACCCAGAGACCAGGATCCTACTTCATAATGAAGAAGGATCTCTTATACCGGGTTGCACCAGTACAGGGGCAGAAGGTACAGCAGATCCTAGTACCTCAAAAACATCATAATGCTGTATTAAGTCTTGCTCATAGTCATCTTTTTGGGGGGCATTTGGTGGTAGAGAAGACCCTGGCACGAGTCCTACGATGGTTCTTCTGGCCCGGAGTACATGAAGAAGTGCTGAGGTACTGTGCCTCCTGCCCGGAGTGTCAGCTGCACAGTCCCCGTCCCCACTTGAGGGCATCGTTAGTACCCCTTCCCATCATAGAGGTCCCCTTTGAGCGAATAGCCATGGACCTAGTGGGACCCCTGTAGGAGACGGCTCGGGGCCACCAATATGTACTTGTTGTTTTGGACTATGCTACTCGCTACCCAAAAGCCATCCCCCTGCGGAACACGTCCTCTAAAACTATAGCCAAAGAGCTGGTGGGGATCTTTGCCCGAATGGGGCTACCGAAGGAGATATTAACCGACCAAGGAACCCCATTTATGTCGAAGCTAATGAAGGACCTCTGTACGCTGCTCCAATACATACCCTGAGAACTTCGGTCTACCATCTGCAGACTGATGGGTTGGTAGAAAGGTTTAACTGAACCCTCAAGGCTATGATAAGGAAGGTGGTAAGTCGGGACGGGAAGGATTGGGACACCCTACTACCCTACCTTATGTTCGCTATCCAGGAGGTACCTCAGGCCTCAATTGGGTTTTCCCCCTTTGAGTTATTATATGGGTGTTACCCCCATGGCATACTAGATATCGCTAAAGAAATCTGGGAAGAGAAACCCAATGAGGGGAGAAATATAATAGAGCAAGTAATGCAGATGCAAGACTGGATAGCCCGGGTTACCCCTATTGTACGGGAACATTTGGAGAAGGCACAGGAGGCCCAGCGAACCCATTACAATCGCCAGGCAAAAGTGTGACAGTTCCAACCAGGGGATCGGGTTATGGTGTTGGTACCCACGGCAGAAAGCAAGCTTCTGGCCCAATGGCAGGAGCCCTATGAGGTGGTTGAACCCATGGGGGAAGTAACGTACAAGGTGCGGCAGCCAGGACGCAGAAAACAAGAACAGATTTATAACGTTAACCTTTTGAAACCCTGACATGCACAAGAGGCATGCACAACGGTCCAAAAAGACCTAACCCAGGAAAACAAGCCTTCCAAACAGGTGAGAGTGTCTCCCGATTTAACACCTGACCAGAAGAATGAGGTGTCTCATGGACAAGCTATTACCCCCATATAACAGTTATGCTGCTGCCTACTTGGACAATGTGGTCATTCATACCCCAGACTGGGAAACCCACCTGGAGAAGGTGGAGGCAGTCCTCAATATCTTCAGGCAAGCTGGCCTTACAGCAAACCCTGCCAAGTGTGCTGTAGGGTTTACCCAGGCCAAATATCTTGGCTACATTGTGGGAAAAGGTCTGGTAAAACCCCAAATGAACAAGTTAGAAGCCATTCAAAATTGGCCCCGCCCAAGTCGCAAGGAACAAGTCCGGGTGTTCCTAGGTGTGGTGGGGTGTTACCGACAATTTATCCCCTACTTTGCCACAAGGGCAAGCCCCCTGACAGACCTAGTGAAAGCCCATGGACCTGATCCGGTGAGATGGTCTGATGAAACAGAGGAAGCATTCACAGACCTGCGGACTGCCCTATGCAGTAACCCCGTACTGATAGCCCCTGATTTCACCAAGGAGTTTACCCTGCAGATGGATGCATCGGAAGTAGGGTTGGGGGCCGTTCTATCACAGATGGTCGGGGAGGAGGAACACCCAATTCTATACCTCAGTCAGAAACTCCTTCCAAGGGAACAAATATATGCAGTGGTGGAGAGAGAATGCCTCACTGTAAAATGGGCCATGGAAACATTGCGCCTCTACCTGCTCGGGTGCAGATTTGTCCTCGTGACCGACCATGCCCCTCTTCAATGGATGCAGCGGAACAAGGAGAAGAACACAAGGGTAGCCAGATGGTTCTTATCCCTCCAACCTTTCCAGTTCCGTGTGCAACACAGAGCAGGGAGCCATCATGGCAACGCTGATGGCTTGTCACGTGTGCACTGTCTGGCATCCCAAGCTGCCCAACCCCTTGGCATTGAGCAGGGGGGAGGGATATGTGACAGACCCAGACCACTGGGGTACAGGAGTCTGGTAGAGGGCAAATATACTGGTCACTGGATGAGTAGTTTTCTGTTCCCTGAGTGACCAGAGCAGGGGCTGCACTAGAGTAATCAGGAACCTGCTAGAACCTGATTAGGACACCTGGAGCCAATTAAGAAGAAGCTGCTAGAATCAATTAAGGAAGGCTAATCAGGGCACCTGGGTTTTTAAAAAGGAGCTAACTTCAGTTTATGGTACAGGTGTGAGGAGCTGGGAACAAGAGACGCAAGGAGCTGAGAGTAAGAGGGTGTGCTGCTGGAGGACTGAGGAGCATAAGCGTTATCAGACACCATGAGGAATGTCCTGTGGTGAGAATAAGGAAGGTGTTTGGAGGAGGCCATGGGGAAGTAGCCCAGGGAGTTGTAGCTGTCATGCAGCTGTTACAGGAGGCAGTATAGACAGCTGCAGTCCACAGGGCCCTAGGCTGGAACCCAGAGTAGAGGGCGGGCCAGGGTTCCCCCCAAACCTCCCAATTGACCTGGACTGTGGGTTCTTCCAGAGGGGAAGGTCTCTGGGCTGTTCCCCAACCCACATGGTGAATCTCTGAGGCAAGAAAATCTGCCAATAAGCGCAGGAGCCACCAAGATAGAGGAGGAACTTTGTCACAATGTATATTGATCTTTTAACCAATACTCTCTTCTTTTTAACTAAATTTTAGTTTAGTTAATAAGAATTGGCTGTAAGCATGTATTCAGGTAAGATCTGAAATATTCATTAACTGGGAAGTAATGTGTCTGATCCTTTGGGACTGGTAGAGTTTTTTTATATGATGAATAAGATTTTCAATAATCCTCATTATATTTGACTTGGGTGTCTGGGTGGAGGCCTAAGGCTGGGTTACTTTAAGGGAACTGTGTTGTTGGCTTCTGGGTAACTATTGAGGTATTATAGAAGCTGTTTTGTGCTGGCTTGGTAAATCTAAGTATTGGAATATCCACCAGCTTTGGGGATTGTCTGCCACATTCTTTGCAGTTCATCTTAATTGAGTGACCTCAGCTGGCTCCCCTAGTCACAATGTCATAGAGATGTGTGAAAGAAGAACAACAGCCCTGATTCACCAGAGCCCTTTTGCATGAGCTTGGCATCTGAGCAGTTCCATTGAAGTCAACTGAATTACTGGGAGAAGGGAAATATGTGGCTGGCAAACCCAAAGAGACAGGTCATCCAGAAAGGTAGGAAAGGCTTAGGGTCAGGGGAAAAGCAGTAAGGCATAGGATAGTGAAGATCTTGGCTGTTGAAGAGAGGACCCTGAGCTGTAACCCAGAGTAGAGGGTGGTCCAGGGCTCCCCTACCAGCCAGTGGAGAGCAGACTACCTGGGGCAGTTCACTCTGATACCCCAGTGACCTGGCCTGAGGGCCAAGTCACAAAGAGGAAGCTGCAGCTCTTGGAACAAGAGGAGCCGCAGCGTGAGAGAGGACAATGGGTGGAGAGACCACCAGAGGAGGGCATTGCACCTAGAAGGAGCTAATCCCCAGAGAAGCAAGGAGTTGGCACCCCTAGCAATGAGTGGATCCTGTGAGAGCAGGCTTTGATTGAATGGAGTTCCTAAACTGTGTGGGTGCTATCAGTGTGCCACCACAATGCACGTGAACGTGAACTAGAAAAGATACTGCTTGATCATTATGCAGGCCTTGGTGGACCACAGAGGCAGGTGGATGGACACTGACATGGGATGCACTGGCATCATGCACCCTGCCAGTGTATTGTGGCGATTCAATTTTTCTGAAGTTGGACAAGCAGGGATTTTATTGATATAGCTATCAATGGGGAGACTGTACGCACTGTTATAGTGGGAGGTCCAACCTGTCCTCCTCTGGCTTGTGATATAGAGCTCTGCAACCCAATGGGACCCCGCTACAAGTGTCAGGTCCAGTGAGAACAGAAACAGATCCTCTCAGGCTCAGGTTGGGTGGGCTCTTCTCTTCCTGCCCAGGGGGTGGGTGTGAGTGTCCCGCTCTTGCTGGCTGCCATCACTTTGCAGCACTGTGTGTGTGTGCAGTGCGATTGGGCTGATGAGTCGCAGTGCCTCTCACTCCGCAGAGCACACACTGCACAGCAAGAAGTGGAGGACAGCAGGGATAGGGCACAGATCTGCTGGCACCTGTGGCCACTGCCGTGCTGACCCAATGGACAGGTGGCAGTGCTGACTCAGGTTCAGGGTGAAGGGCTGGGATTGGTCAGAAGACTACTCTACCCTCTTTGGCTTGGAGCAGGTGAGCCTGGGTCTGGTTCAGGCCTCAAAATTAGGCCTGAGCACACTTTTATCATGATCTACTACCCTGATATGAGAGCACCTTGCAGATGAAGGTTTATTTACCCACGGAGTAGCTACAGGATGGTGGTGGAATGTGCCTTTACTGACAGAAGGCAAGATGGCATTGCCCACAAAACAATTTAGATGCCACTGTGTGTAATGACATTCATGGTATTAGGGCATGCAGTGCACTGCACAACATATGAGGCAAAGTGGGAGTGCTTTGGCCAGGAATAGATGCTTACAAGCCCAGTATAAACAACCCCAAAGTGAACCTCTGATATCTGATGCTGGTTCCAGGAGAGAGGGGGAAATAAGGGGAAAAACCATGCATTGATGCCTCATGTTCCCACATCCTTGACCTGGAGGGGAAACGGGTGCCAAAATAATCTGAGCATGATAGATACATGTGCTGTGTCAATTACCCTGTGAGGTAATCAAATTTATGTATTAAATTAAAATATTTGCTTTGAAGTTCCTTTCTCTTTATTGCCCAAGCCCTCAAGACCCAGGGACTGAATAGCAAAACCATTTATTAAATTAATAACAACATAGCACACACTCCAGCTACCACAATATAAAACAAATGCAAATATGAAAGTGCAAAGCAATTCCAAACTACAGTGCAAATGAAACCACTAAAGTGCCAAGAAAATAATACAAGTGAGAAATACAGTTTTACAGAAATAAAACCTCATTGAGATTGATAGGTGTGACCTCATCCTTCAATTAATGTAACTAAGGATCAGACCCCATCTGTCAGGAATGAGGGACTGCAGTTGTGCCTGCCCAGTTGTCAGGCAGCCCATGAGTACTGATGGGCCACAGCAGAACCACCTGATTGGCTAAGGTAGTCAGGTGGCTTGCTCTTTAAGCCCAGCAGTTGTAGAGGATCATTGGCTACTCAAACCATATGCCTGTGGATTCTCTGCCTCTCTGTTCTCACCCTCACTGCAAGCTCTGCTCCTGCATAGACCACGCCTTGCATCCAGCCTTGGTCCTATCCCGTCCCAGATTTGATCCTGCCTTCCCCTGACTCCAGTAATTTGGTTCTGACTCTTGGCTCTGATTTCAGACTCTGTCTCAACGCTCAGCTCTGGCATTCGGTATCTGATTATGGCTCTGACTTTTAGCTCCAATCGCTGGCTCTGACTCTGGCCTTGGGCTCTAGCATTTGGACTTGGATCACTAGGCCTGACTGCCTATGACCCATTCCCCTAACACCACTTAAGACAAAAAGGTATATGGGAACCCATCCAGGAGCCTTTGCTGAGAATTGTATTGGGTGTATGCTATGGGAGGCAGAACAGAGAAAAAAATGGGAAAGAAATCCTGAAGGAGCAGCTAACAGCATGGTGGCTGGCCCTGGAGGAAACCCAGGGAGAGGTTTTTGGAACACAGATAAGACTGAAGAGTGTTCTTGGTTCTTTGAACAAAAAAAAGTTCTGTCTTGGTATTTGATCCCTTCTGTGTTCAGACACAGAATTGTGTACGTTATTTGTAAATAATCAAGTATTTCTTTGCTGCATTATCAGCAGTTTCTCCTCTTATACCTACTAGACCTTGAATTTTTGGCTTCCTGCTCAAGTTAAAAGGAAGTAACAACCACAAACATGATGGCTTGCACCTTACCCAACTGGTTCCTCTGCCACACCCTTCCTCATCTCTTCTTTTGTCTGGAGAATTTATGGTACTCTGGTCTGGCTGTCCCCTGAGGCAGTTGATGTCTGCTCCATGCCTTCCATTTCCAGTGTTCCTGGTGTCTGTTCTAGCTTCTCTGAGATCTGCACATCTGACTTCTGATTGCTCAGAAACTTCAGCCATCCAGCATGAAACAAGGCTGAGCACCTAGTGTAGTTCTTTGTAGAATAGTAACATTCTTGGGCAATTGCTGGATTGAGAGTTCTGCTCTTTGTTCTTCCAGTGCATATTCTTCAGGGATTTAATTTTCTCCCTGCACTGAGGATCCACCTGGTGAATCTTCCCAAATCATGTCTCTAACTGTTCTCATGCCAGAGGTCCATCAAAACCTTAGTGTCATCCTCTGGCCAAAGCAGCAAGTTGAGAGGACTGTTTTCTGGTTGCTAGCTCATCTTTCAAGTGCTGTAGAAGTGTTGCAGCTAGAATGAGCCATGTGCCCTGCAGGCTTTAAATGACAAACTAGTGTATATGGACTGGTAGGTGACTTCTGGTGCAGAAGTAGGGAGTAGGTAGATGGCAAGAAAATCCAGCCCAGAAGAACTGTGGGAAGGCTTGGGAAGACTATCAGCATTTGAGTGACTTAGGCCTGTGTCTGCACTACAAGGCAGTCTGGTTACCAGCTAAATTCTAAACAACACTCAGGTTTTAGTTTGTATCCCCAGATCAGCAAACAAGCTTGGGTGTAAAGCGCCACCACCACTTGGGTGGGAGGTTTTCGTATGTGGATGGGAATCAAGTTAGAGAAAACGTGAATAAGACCCTGGGTTAACTCTGCAGTGAAGACAAGCCCTACATTTAAACATTACCACTCAGGGATCAATTAAAAGGACCCTGCCAAGTTGAATATCAAACATTTTTCATTCAACAAGTGTCCTTATTTTTTCTAGAAGGGGAATTACATTCAGAGTGAATTTAAAATTTGGTAACTCCTTCATAATTGTAGTTCAGTTATTGAACATTTAGATTGTGATGGGTTAGATCACAGAACCCCCTTTGGGAACTGCCAACTGATGTGCCAAGACCACTTCTGTTCCTGCTTTCCCTGCCAGCTTGGGACTCCAGCGCCCTGTCTTGTTGAGCCAGACATGCCAGTCTGTTCCAGCACAGACCCAGGGTCTGAACCACGTGCTCCAAAGCTGCAGACTTAACTGAAAACAACTAACAGAAATGTTCCTGTCTAACACTCAGATGCCCAACTCCCAATGGGGTTCAAACCCCAAATAAATCCATTATAAAGCGTGTACAGGGTAAACTCAAATTGTTCACCCTTTGTAACACTGATAGAGAGATATGCACAGCTGTTTGTCATCTTCCCCCCACTCCCCCGGTATTAATACAGACTCTGGGTTAATTAATAAGTAAAAAGTGATGTTATTAAATACAGAAAGTATGATTTAAGTGGTTCCAAGTAGTGACAGACAAAACAAAGTGAATTACCAAGTGAAATAAAATAAAACATGCAAGTCTAAGCCTAATACAGTAATACAACTGAATACAGATAAAATCTCACCCTCAGAGATGTTTCAATAAGTCTCTTTCACAGACTGGATGCCTTCCTAGTCTGGGCACAATCCTTTCCCCTGGTACAGCCCTTGTTCCAGCTCAGGTGGTAGCTAGGGGATTTCTCATTATGGCTCTCCCTTTTCTCTGTTCCACCCACTTATATATCTTTTGCATAAGGCGGAAATCCTCTGTCCCTCTGGGTCCCCTTCTCAATGGAAAAGCACCAGGTTAAAGATGGATTCCAGTTTGGGTGACATGATCACATGTCACTGTAAGACTTCATTACCCACTTGCCAGCACACAGGGAGACTTACAAGTAAAACAGAGCCATCTGCAGACAATTGACCTGGTTAATGGGAGTCATCAAGATTCCAAACCACCATTAATGGCCCACACTTTGCATAATTACAATAGGTCCTCAGTTATATTTCATATTTCTAGTTTCAGATACAAGAGTGATACATTTATACAAATGGGATGATCACACTCAGTAGATTATAAGCTTTGTAATGATACCTTACAAGAGACCTTTTGCATGAAGCATATTCCAGTTACATTATATTTAAACTCATTAGCATATTTTCATAAAATCGTATAGAGTGCAATGTCACATAGATTTTCACAAAATATTAGAATCTCTACACCTCAGGTTTCTCCCAGGAATTTTTCCGAACCCACATAGATTCCATGGTGAATAGAACCATCAATGTACTTACATAGATGAACTGACTTTTGGTATGGTTAGGGTTAAAATATTTTCCTGCACCTGGTTAGAGTAAGAGGTCTTTGGGAGGGGAAGCACCAACACTACATGAGAATATCCTTTTTAATTGTAACCATAATTAAATTGTAATCTTGAAAAATATTTGGTGTCTAGTATCAACTCCATCAGAGCTTTGATAGTTAAACACATCAGAGCTTTGATAGTTAAACATGAAATACTGAAATTTATTTCTCATGGTTACAGCAGTGATTTATTATTGGATACCATTCTAGTTTATTCTCTTATGCTGATTTGCATTTCTTGAATTGATGTGCTGTTTCTTTTAGCTGTTTTTAATCATGTAGCCTTCTGATTGATCCTTGTGGGTGATGATAAAGTCCATCCCATCAATGATATACCTGTAGTCAAACTATGTAGTCATTTATTTTGCTTATTAGTTTGCAGAAGATATTTTATGTTAAAATAAGCTTAGGCTTGATTAGGGTTCAGAGAGGGGTATGTGTCACTCCTCTCTACTCTTAGCAGCATGCAAAGCTGAGAGACATAAATCCATAGTATTCAATTGCCTTTAATTAGGTTTCTGTAATTGCAGGGTTTACCTCAAATGATTTGAAGGTTCAATTTGGATAAGAATAAAAAAAAAAAAAGGATGTGACCAAATTCTGTAACACTCATCAGCACTCGCAGCTTGCTGGGAACAAGGGACCCTCATTGAATTTTGGTATACATTTACATAATACTTATCATAAAAAAGTCACTTCACACACAATAATTTGATTGTACTTGTATCTTTCTTGGTATGTTTTATTTTTAAATCCTTCCTGTCTGAGTTCACCAACAAAGTTCACAGATGTATAAGTATTACTACTCCTATCATACAGATAGGGATACTGAAGTACAAAGAATTTAAAGCATAAGGGCAATATTTTCAAATGTGGGTGCATAAAATTAGACCCTTGCATACATGTTTGGGCACCTAATGCTAGCTGCATAAAGGGATTTAGGTGCCTGACTGCCACTTTAGGTGCTTAAATCCAAAATTTAGATCTTCAAAACCCCCGTTTAGTTGCTGCCTAAACTTGTAGGTGCCTAAGTTCACTAGGTACTTATATCTCCACTGGTAAATATTTCCCTAGGCACCTAAAAATCTGCCAGCCTACATGCACACAGTTATCTAAGTCCTGATATATGCTGCCTGTCTCGCACATGAGCCTTGGTGGGATCCAATCTTGCCTGTGGGGCTACATGTGATAAATTGGGTCCAAAGTGGCACATGCTATAATCTGTAGCCCTTGGGATGCAGGCAACACAGGATCAAATCCCCCGGCTGCACAATTGGAGGCAGAGATTTAAGCCCCATTTAACCATGGGGTACCATCTGTTTTTTGTTTAATGATAAAGGGTTTAGGCACCTAACTCCAGGAGCATGTTCATAGCTGTGAATCCCAAATGGAGATAGGCATGTCCATCTAGCCCAGATTTAGGCACCTAATTCCCTTTGAGTGATGAGGCTTAGGCTCTGTCCCTCTCCTCAGCATTTCCTACTGGATCCCATTCTTAGGGGTGTAATTCTTTCCATGCACTGTATAGTAAGCCTAGGTGCCTAACCCGGGACAGTGGATTCCATCAGGTAGTACTGTGGATTCCATTGTGCAGCAGGCTGTACCTAAAGTGTTCAAGGTAACAAAAGTCCAACTCAGACTGCTACATAAAATTGCTTAGAACAAAGTATAAAAGGGAAGCCAAAAAACTGTATTCGTTCAAACACAAAAGGTTTACTGACACAACCCAAAGATTGTGTGGAGATCATGTCTGGGAAACAAAAAGAAGAATGAAAGCAGAAATCAATAGACCAAAGATGGTGTGTTGAAAATTAAGCACTAAAATAATTAGGAGTGTTCTTATCTGCCTATCACTCCCTTTTGGGTCTTAATAAAAGATTGGGGAAATAAAAGCAATTGGGAAATGGATGGGCTGAAAGAAGCGAGCTTCACCATGGCACTGTTTGACTTTCATCATCCTGACTGGACCAGGCTAGAGACTGGAATCAGATGATGCTGTCACCTCCGCTGGCTCTAGCTAATTCCAGATCATCCCCTTGGATGTTAAACTTTGGTTGCTGCTAAGATCCTGTGACTAGAGAGTCAGCAAAAACATTGCTTTAAACAGCCCCATGCTGGTACACATTTGCCAGGTCTAAAAGTGCTTAATAAACCCAGGTGCTGGATCTGTGCTCCTCCAACAGCAAGGTTGCAAATGAACATCAGCCCCAGATATAGAAGTGGGACTTTCTATTTGTTGCTGTTCTTTTCTCCCCTCTTTTGTGTGCGTTTGTTTTTTGTTGTGTTTTCAAGGAAACAACATTGGACTTTAACAACAACAGCAAAAAGAGCTCCAGCCCATCTCAATGAATTTCCTCTTTTCTCAAAAAGTACAGTTATTACCATCTTTAATACCATCTAAAGCAGTGGCTCTCAGTCTTTCCAGACTACTATACCCCTTTCAGGAATCTGGTTTGTCTTGCGTATCCCCCAAGTTTCACCTCACTTAAAAACTACTTGTTCACAAGACCAGATATAAAAATACAAAATTGTCACAGCACACTATTACTGAAATATTGCCTAGTTTTTCTTTATCATATAATTATAAAATACATCAATTGGAATACAAATATTGTACTTACATTTCAGTGTATATTACAGTGGTGGCCAAACTGTGGTTCATGAGCCACATGTGGCTCTTTTACCATTAAAGTGCAGCTCGCGGAGCCCCCCCCGCAACTTCTCTCCCATTCTCCACCTACCAGACTGGGTGGGGGGAGCTTGGGATCTCTGCCTTGCAGCGGAGTGGTGGGGTAGGGGCTTCTGCCCAGCGGAGAGGGGTGGTGGTCTTGGGGCTTCAGCCCCATGGGGCTCACCTGTCGGGGCTCTGCACTTCAGCAGATGTGGGGTTGAAGCTCCAAGCCCCGGCAGCTGTGCCCCGGCTCTCGGACTTTTGAAGATTGTCATCTGCAGCTCAGAGGGTCAGTAGGTTTGGCCACTCCTGGTATATAAAGCAGAATAAACATGTCATTGACTCTATGAAATTTTAGTTTATACTGACTTCATTCATGCTTTTTATGTAGCCTGTTATAAAACTAGACAAATATCTAGATGAGTTGATGCACCCCTTGGAAGACCTCAGTGTACACCCAGGGGCACGCATATCCCTGGTAGAGAACCACTGGTCTAAAAGACTGTCAGATGGGGTTCCTTATGAAAACTCTGCAGCTAATGGAGAAAGGGATATTGTTACTATGAAAGCTTTACATCATACTTTACCTGTTCTTCCTTCTTCATCTGTATCTTGAATAAAAGGCTTAATTAAACCCTTAACGGGTTGTGTGTCTTTTGGACTGAGAAAATAGAGATCTCTGTATTTGAAACTCCAAGTCATGTGTAACTGATTAGTGCTGTAGAGTAAGAGGTTGATGTTAACACCTTTGTCAGTCTGGGCCCATTAATTCCATTGAAACGAACACAGTAGGACTTAGATCCTCTTTGTAGATCTTCAAGCCCCTAAAGATTTTTTTCAGAGGTGCTATGCACCTGCATTTTCCATTGATCTCAACAGGAGTCAGGGAGCTCTGAAAATCAGGACCTACATATTTCAAATGTCAAAAAGTGAAGGCCCCCAAATTAGTGGATACTGTTGAAAATGTAAGGCCTGAGTTGCTCATTCAAGATCACACATTAAAACAAGGAATAAAACACAGTCTCCTGCCTTTGCTTTATCCATTGAACCAAGTGGCTTCTCTAAAGAATGATAATTTTACACAAGCGTACACCATGATTTCCATATTATTCTCTGTTTACTAGTTACACTGTTTAAATATGCTCTAAGTAAATCTCAGCATCAAGATCAGAGGTCAGTTGGCCCTTTATCGTTCATAGTCTTATTGCTGATGGTGACATAAGACCTAGTGTACAACACAGAACCTGGCTGACAGGAGAAATGTTCAATTCCCATTCTGGGTTTAAATGCAAGAATCTCCCTCAATACTAAGTTGTTCCATTGTGTGTATTTAATCTGTGGCTTCAGAGAGGAGATCAGCTTGGCCATCATGTTACTTTGTAGGACTCCAGACATGGTGGGAGTTGACTGAAACACCATCTGATAAAATAATGAAGTTGAGAAGCCATCACCATCTTGGTAGTTTTTAGTATCTGTGTGAACCAAGCATCTGTTCTAGTGGCACCAAATCTCCTATCCAATCTCTCCAATTAGATTTTCTCACAGGTAATCTCTGGACTACACAAAGAGCTGACCACACTGTGGACTGGATCAATGGGATGGATGTGGACATAAGAACTATCCTTCTATTCTGCACTGTCTATATCTGGTGGAAACAAAAATTCTCCTGGCAAGAAGAAATTATTACCATGATCTGCCACCAAAAACTCAGGCACTGCCAAATTCAAAGATTCACTTACAGCAGACTCCACCCAGTCAAGAGTGTAAGAAGAAGTATTAATGAAACACTACAGCCACTGACACAGAAGCAACACTGTCACTCCATCACCTAAACAAATCACCATAGTTTTGACACAGACCACAAGATTTAAATTCATCTAGATTTATTCAAAACAGAACTCTGAGACAATGGTGCTTGCACTAGAGATACGTATGTCAATAGTAGACACACTTTAGGGAAAAAAATCCATCAATCGATGATATAGGCATTATATATGTAGGATACCTAAGCAGCAAGTTAGTTGAACAAATATAAAAGGAGTATTTTAAATGTGGCAAGAGGCTTACAAAATTACTCACAGTTAAGTAGTATACATATGACAATCACTGCATCAAACAGATTTGAAGACAACTTTTTTAAAAACAATCTTCACTGCAGTTGTTAATAACTCCAGACTCATTATTTAACCACAATATTTTAAAGCAATTAATGTTTTGTCACAACTCATAGGTCACACCTAATAAGGTCTTGTGAATTCATTGTAAGTATTGTATGAATAATGTGAACCACTATTAAATAGAACAATCCATTGATTTAAATCTCATTCTGTTCTAATGTTTTTTTTATGTTAAAATCCCAGCTCTTGATGGGTAGCCATTAGAATGAATTTCTTTACCTCTGAAATATGTGAGCATCTTAACATTTTATTTGTGTGCCTTATTTAAAGCACGGAGGGAGAGAAGGGGAAGGGGGAACTTTTCAACAGATGGTGCCTGACATATGTATTACGCTTAACAGGTGTATTAAGACACAGCTAGTCAGAACAAGTTTTTCCTCTTCAGTTAAGCATGAGCTGCATAAGCCTCTGTTTGTTTATACCCTTATGGAGGACAAGAAAGCCATCAAGATGTCAATTGGCTGTTAGATTCATACAGAGAAGTGTATGTTCTGAACACAGGACATTATCACAGTTGGACACCAAAGCCTATTGTCAATGATGCGAGAAAGGGAATCAAGAAGAATATGTTTAGTTCATCAAAAAGATGAGAATTTCCATGTGGTTAATGTGTTCTGTTTGTTATTGCCAAAGCCAAACAAACTCAGAGAGCATCACAAAGCTATAATAAAAATGAAATCTTTAGTGCAGCCTGGTCAGAGATTATGATCTTTATCAAATTTTCTTTCTCATTTAAACCCTGTATCAGAGGAATTCTGGAACACAGCAATACCAGTACTTTTCCATTTGTGATTTTTTTTTTAAATTAAAAACTCAGTCTGGTTGTAATTTATATTGCAGAAGACTAATAATTCTTCTAACGTAAAAGAAAAACTGAACTCAGCACATCTTTATTGTCCATGAATTTTCGGATGCCCTTTTCTTAAGGAAGAGCTTGGAAGGTAGAGTGGTATAACAAATTATTAAATTGATCAAAAAGTTGTATTTAATGTAGGCAGCAGCTGAGGAAATCAGAAGTTTGTACAGTGGATCATTTCTGATTTTTCCATCCAGGCTTTTGCTTTAGAATCCAGCAGAGGAAAGGAAACACACAGAGCCAAATTCTGCAGTCTTATATCCCATGAGAGCAATTAATTTGGCCTATTAACATCAATGATGTTCCAGGAGTATGAGGCAGTGCAAAATGTAATGCATTGTAGCTAGACACTTTTAAAAAATGTACTGTTTTCATACATATAAGTTACAACAAGACAAAGGGCCAAAAATCAGCTCTGTTCTGACTCTGTTGATTTATTTTTAGAAGGTTGCTCATCACCATAGCATCAGAACATCGTCCATGTGACCAACATACTTACAGTTGTTTATATATAGTCACACACACTAATGTAAGGAGCTGATAGCTTTTCTGCAATAAACTTTCTCACTGATAAGTTGAACCTGCATTTCTCTATGTGGCAGAAGTGGGGATCATTCTTATTCCATCTTGGAATGAGTTCACTAGTGTTGTCCCACTCTTGTGAAAGCTATGTCTCCAGCAGCTGAGTCTCCCCCTGTTTGTGTACAGATATGTTTTTTTTCCCCCAGGGGAGCAAAGTTGTCATGTGAAGTCATCATAGGAGAGGAGATATCTCAGGTAGCTAATGCCATTACCATACAGGGCTATGAAAATCAGTATGGTGACCTTGAATAAGTCTCTGTGCAATGGGAGCTGTTCACAGAGACCTGCTCAGTGTCTGAGAGGATTAGGCATAGTCCTCTGGCCAGCCATAGCTGGTACTCCTTGCCACTGGGGTTATTTGGGTGCCTCGTCACATTGAAGAATCTAAGGCAACCCCAACACTGGATGTTAGTGAAGTCACACCAGGAATGAATGTGGACCATTGTTATTAACTATATTTCTAAAGGTGATAATGTGTAATGTTGACTAAAATGTCTTTCTAATGTGATAATATAATCTTGACTATGAAGTGGAAATTTTACAGCTAGATGCTCTTTTTATGGCCCTACTAATAACTATAGTACTTTAGGACACAAAGTGTGTACATTGGGGCAAATTCTGGTCCCATTGAAGTCACTGAAAAAACTCCTTTTGGAAAAAACTCCTTTTCAATGGAACCACAGTTTGACTCAGCCAAATGACTTTCATAAGAGAGTGCACAACTTTACTCTCAGCAGTTCCAATGACATCAATAGGCCTACTCAGGTGATAAAATTATTCATGTGCATGTTTGCAGTACTGGGGCCTAAATCTTTACATTGAAAAGGCACATTGTCATGCACTAGGGACTAGATAATGCAGGCAACTGATAGTGGGGTACAGAACTTTTCATCTTTGGATCATTCATTCACAACCGATGCATGTCAGACCAGTGTGAAATGAAATGATGATCTCAGTCCTGTTTCTATAGGAAAGGGCTTTTCAGTCCAAAAATCACTACTACAGTTTAGCACCCTTGTTGGCAGTCTCACTAGAGACCAAGTATTGATTCAGTGTGCCTGATGTACTATCTTGTCAGGATTCCAAAACAGGCAGTCAGGACAAAGGGTCAGAACAGGGGCAAATCTGAGGGATGGAGTAGCAGAGGAGGGCACAGTCAGGTTCCAGACCAGGGTCAATACCAAGGATCAGAGTCTGAGTTGCATTTCAAGGTCTGAGTCAGAAGGCGAGGTCTAAATCAAGCTGAGGTTGAAGCCAGGAGTTCAGAAGCAAGGAATGGTTATGGCAGCTGTAGAGAATCCACACTATCACCAGGGCACTTTCTGGATTGTGCCTTAGGTTTGTATAGGGTGGGGAGCCAATTAGGGCCATGGAGCTGCTGTCTGTCAGACCCCTTGAGGTGGGACATCACATGTTCCATGTCCACAGCGGATTGGGGGAAGTAGAGCGCAAGCTGATTACAGCTTTGGGTGGGTGGCAGCATGGAGATGCTAACTACGCATTTCACTCTTGTGAGGTGATCCATACCTACAAGAATTGGGGTGTATTAACCAAACAGTGTGTGCTAACTGTACCATTAAGAACTGATAGAGGACTTCAACAGGTTGATGTCAATTCCACACCTGTCAACAGTATACTTAAAATACAATTTGGTGCTGTTGGTTAGAGCTTGTTGGAAAAAGAAATCCTCAGGATGTTCATGAATTTCCTTTATTTTGTGTTGTCGTTTGCAGTAGCACCAGCACTTTTTGACCAGTTCTATCTGTAGATAATGCAATATTCACTAAAAATGAAACGTACTAAGTGGAGTACAAAGAAGGCAAAAGACTAGCATGTGTCCAGCAGAAAGTGTCTGGAGTGTTTAATAAAAAGGAAGCCAAAACATCAAATAATGAAAGATGTTCTTCTGCAGATGCACTAATTCTAGCATCTCTATGCCTCTTATGTATTTTGGAAAAAGAAAAAGGTTGTGATAGTGCACTCAGGGATTCAAATGGCAACAGCTCTGACATTTAAAAAAAAAGGCATTTAGCTGAAATTGCATTAAACAATGTGTAATATGTTTACAAAGTTTAATATCTGAGATTTGTTCTTTAAAGATTTAAAGCAAATGTACGCACCGCAATGGTAGTATATGGAAAAAGTAATGTAAACAAATAGAGCATCTGATTTATGCAATGGTGACTAGTACTGAGTTAAGGGAACTAGCCATATAGTCACAGCAAATTCCCAATATTCAAGTGTTTTTATCTCCTTTAGACATATTCACTGTGTGCAATTTAGAATCTGGGGGTGTGTAGAATCCATTCAGTTGCACAGTTTATTAGTTTATTTTGGCTACATTATTGAAATTTTTGTAAAAGATGTTGAAAGGTGACAGCTATGGAAGTCCCAGTTGTTATCAGTGTATCCAGGCAATTTCCTTCACACTGAATGTTCCAAATCTTAACTCTGTTATAGTGTTTAATGCAATGAAAAGTGAGATGATTTCTATTATCACAAACAACAGAAGGGTGCTGATAGGACCCCTTGGTATAATAATGACATATTATATTAGAAAGGTGCCATATTTTTGTATCCCGATATAATTCTGTTATCAGTAAAATGTGGTATCTGGTGTTTCACATTAATACTTTTCAGCTTCCTTTCAGGCTGGGTACCATCTAATATGTGTCCTGCCTTTAAATTTCAATACTTTGCCCTGTATTGTGTGGTTAATCGTGAGAGTTGTGCTGTATGATGACTTCACACACTGTGTAGCATGATGTACCGTAGGACAATGTGAAGCCTTGTTATTGATTGCCCAAGATGACATGTCATAAGTGTAGTATATTAGAGAGCTAAAATATATGGATTAGGTAGGAGCAATAACAGTCAGGCCTTAGCCTGCTGAAGGTCGAAGTGTGACTTAAGATTTGACAAGTATTTCTAAATGAACAGGTTTATGTTCTAGGATGGAAAATTTCTGTTAAAGCTGCAAAAAGGTAACCAGGCTAGAAGTTGTGTAAATTGCTTTCTAGATAAGTGATGATAGGGTGTCCCCACCCAGGTCACTGACCAGAATAATAGGGAAATTGAGATAAACAAGAAAGTACCAGTAAGGACAAGAACAGGGAAACTGAAGCAAATAGAAAAGTATAGTAGAGAAAACCAACCATGGGATAAGTTGCCAATGGATGGCAAGGTCACCGTATATGGGTTATGTATGCTTGATAATAATTAACCAAAGAAATGGCTAGTAGTGTAAAGGTGTTTGATGTTATTTGGATGATATATAATGCTTAATGTTCATTGGAAGGATAATGAATATATTTAAATATAGATCATTGGAGGAGAAATCCATCATGACACCGCCTATGTCCCAGGAGAAGGAAACAGATATTTTTTTTCCTGCCAGTCTGTTACTATTGATTGCATTAATGGTAGTTGTTAACCTCCAGAAATGCTTTTGGTTCAAATAAAGGTTTGAATTAATAACCCTGAGTGTCTCTGCCTGAGTGGTGTTACAGTGCACCCAACAAGTATAGCATACTAGAAATATGCTGCTTCCAAAGTGTGTGTATAACCTTCAGCCAGGTGTGGTCTGCTGCAACAAGGGCCAAGTTCAAATAGCTAGGGATCCCTTTTAAAAATAACAAACATCACCAACTTAAGGCCCCACCCAGAATTTCTGGGATCACTAAATAGTTGCCCTGGACTCCCTTAGTAGACAACACTTCTTCACTCATAAGCCCTGATCTTGTGTATGGAAACAAGAAAAAAACATTAGTAGGGAAAAGGGAACATAGCATCACCTTGGGAAAACACAACCATATGAATGATAAATAAAACATTTTCTCAGGGTAACTTTGGTAGTAGTCCATGAACTCAGCTCCCCACCTGCTGGTGTGAACAGTCAATAGGCAAATGTCCTTTTGTCATCTCACTTCACCCTCCTTCCTCAGCTAAACATCACTTACCATATGGTGTCTGTGGTAACGTTAGTCCCAAAGTCTTTAGGTGCACTTGGTTGAGTGTCTCCAGTTTCTTGGGATGTGCTGCCTGGTCCTGTCATGAGGGCCCACTACTTAACCCAGATATTAGTGATTTAGTGACTGGGTAGAAGGGCCTCATTAGAGTTTACATAGCTGTATTGCTGCCCTCTGTAGCTTCGGCAAAGAGCCCTCTTTGTATTGTCTCTTGTCAAAGAATCCTTTCAATGGTGAAACAGACAGGAACAAGTAGCATATAGGAGCCTTGAGCTATCTTACAACAACTGATATACTTCTAGCCACAAGGTAACAACCCTTCCCCCCCCCTCCTTTCAGTTCAATTCTACTACCCAATGAATTCTGAATATGTATACAGTTATGGTGACTCCCAAAGTGGCACAGGAATAAAGTTTATGTAAATACAACTCTCTGTAGCCATACTTTCCCCTATTCACCATTAAGATGGTGGCAGAGAGCTCCTTCCCCTCTGGAGCATCTGCCCATTTAGAATTCTAGTTAAATAGCTTATGCAGATGAGACAACTTTATAGCCATTCAGCCCCCTGTTCTCTAACTGAGGTGAGCCAAGAGCTCCTTACGTTCTATAGCTTCAGGCCACATGGCTTACATAGGAATCCCCCAAGACAGAGTGTGGGTAACTGTCCATCCTGTAGATATCACAGTGAAATAACTGTAGAGGCTTTTGGGAAGAAGCCAGGTGGTGTGGGGAAGGACAGGGCAGGATCCAAGCCTAGTGTGTCAGCAGGAGGATAACTTCTTTTTAAGTCCAAGAGAGGTGTTCTGCTTGTGTGTATAGGAGAAGTGGTTCTCATCCTTGCACCTTACAGTGCTTTCAGTCTCCTCAGTCAGTGGCAGGAGGACAACGGAGACCTCAGAAAAGTGGGTGTGTGTATGGATAGCTGCTCACCAGTTATAAGACATGTTAAGAAAGCTTTAGAGTTGTTCCCTTGCTCCCATCTCCCAGGAGGCTGATGGTGAGGTGATGATAAAAGAGTTTTGTTCCTCAATCTTCCATGCAGGGAATGAGTCTCCTGCACAGGGGCTGGAATCCCTAGTAAGGGATTCACCCCAACCTCTCATTTCCTATGGTGATTTAATGTCCAAGTGGGAAGTCTCCCTTCTTTCCTGCAGAGATCAGGGTGACTGACATGGGATGGACCTTTAAGTCTGAGAATTGCCTTTCTGCCCCAATTTCTCCCTTCCAGACTATTTCTCTTTTCACAAGCAAAGGGGGAAGGAAGAGAGGATGATTGTCAGGTCACCATGGTTATGTGTGTTATAGTGAAGAAATACATTTGCTATTGGAAGTATTGTATAGAAAATACCGCAAAAACAGAGAGAAAATTATAGCATGATGCAGGAAGTGTTCCTTGTCAGGGGCACCCACTGTTTATAATATTTGTCCATGCTGCAGGATGGTTTATTGCATGCTATTCTATGAAGCTTGTTTATACTGGGTTTTTGTTTACCGTGTGTTACAAATAATGCCAAGCCCAGTGTTTAGAGGGGTTTTTAAAAATTTTATTCTTTGATCTGCCTAGAAGCAGAACAAGAATTGTTTGAAGTGGAAATGGAGATTATATTAGCTGTACTCTGTCACAAGTGAGCAAAAGAAACTGGGAGAGTATAAAATGCTCTATTATTCAGGTGCTTTCAGTTATTTCCTCATAAAACCAAACCACTATAACTGAGTTATTTTCTGAATCAAAACATTGACTACCTCTGTTCAAGTGAACTAGGAGCATCTCCAGCTTTTATACCTCATATGATTTGACTCTGTGCATTTGAAAAGTATATTTAATATAATACTTCTGGAAAGTAGTCTGAACTATCTAAGGGGATGGCTATCATCAGTCTGAAGGATTCTAAACTGGTTTAGTCTACATGTAAATTAATATATCAGTTATGTTCTGCTGGCAATATAACATACTTCATATATAAGCATTGTAATACTACTTTTCCATTTCATCTCATATCTCAATGGAAGATAAAATGCGCTTAAAATGACCAGAGTTTGATATTTACTGTATGGAGGAATATGAATATGAAAAATTCCTTCAGTTAGTTGCTATCGCATTAAGATTATAGACTGAAAGAGTCTTCTCCCTTGTTTGGTGCCTGTCGTCCTGAGCCCTGATTAACTAAGCCAGGGAGGTTAAACTGCCATTGGTAAAAAGGTTTGTCTGTGCTGAACAGCAAAAACTGATTTCAATGATCTCCTGTCACACTCTAAAAGGGGATAGATTGTGACCACTAATTTTGCTTAATGGCAACATATGGCTTTCTTTGACGCGTTGCAGACTCTGTGGGGTACTTCATTGTTTTCTTGACATTTTGTCAAATTTGACTTTAAAGTGCAGTTCTACTCTGAAAAGTGGTTCTGTAAAGTGGTATCCTAACGTTCCATACTTGTCTCTCCATAGCTTCCAGAGCAAATGTGCTCCGTTGACCAGGAAAAACAATATTTTTCTAACTGCCAGTCCTGCAAACTTAACCTGAGATCACAACATCAAGCTGAGATTTTACTTCTCATCACTAGTAATAGAGGCCATGAAAGTCAAACTCCGCACCCAAAGCTGCCAGTACTATGTAGTTATCTTCAATTTATGCCTTCATTGTCATATGCAGCATACACTTCTTGCCCTTAATAGGGTTGCATAGGTGTATCCAATTGAGACTTTAAACAGAACTTGGCAAATAATTTGTGATTGGACACGAAAGACTAAAGGTCATTCTGTCTTAGATGTGTTGGCTCTGCAGGGCTAACAGAAGCAAAAGATGGTAGGTTACTTTCTTCCCTCAAGTAAGCGGACATGACTTGGAATACATGTGGGGAGAAGACCTGTTGATAAGAAAGTGCCTTTTCTTTTTTAATGTTCAGAGTAGAACTGCACTTTAAGGTGCACACTGGTCTAACAGCAAGAGAAGTAAACTTGGCACCATTTGATTTCACCCCAATTTTGATGATTATCAGTGTTTGTTTAAGATTCTCCCCTATTTTAAACTCTTTTTTACAGTTGGGGATGTAGGTAGGATTACAGTTAGGGCAGTGCTGACAGCAGGACTGGAGGTGGCTCCCTGTACAGCCAAAGGGCTAAGCCAAAGGGGCACAAGGTATCGGGGGGGCTGTGGTTTTCTTGGGCTGACAGAGCAGAGACCCTGAGCAGGTAGGGTTACCCCTTGGCTGGTATTTGACTGGCCTGGCTGTTGTTTTAACGGACTTGCCAGTTGCCAGAAAAACAATTTAACCTACCGGGTGTTTTTTTACGTGGCTCTATAGGTTGGCATCATCATCACAATACACTGTGGTATCTAAGGTTAAAAATGTCTGTGTCCAGCTAAAGATGCTGCAGTGTTCCCATTTCTGCAGTTTAAGTAAGAAAAGGATGTTCTCAATCTTATCTATATGTGTTCTCTCTCTAGATAGTATAAGTGGCTGTTGAAGGTAGGCAGTGTTGTGGAGTTGCCTTGTGGTTTGGGGACTGGGATTGTGACCACTTGCCCTGTGGGGTGTGGGTGTGGTTTTTTTGCATTTCAAAGGTGGTAACCCTATGAGCAGGGTTGAGGAGGATGGATGAGCCCCCACTCCTGGGGGAAGATATCTTACTGCTGAACAGTTCCTGCCTGGGGGTGGGTGCCCCACCTGCCCCACCCTGCTAGCTAGTCAATGAGCAAGCAGGGCTGTGACAGTGGAGTTCCTGCAGGTCCCAGCATGGCCACGGGATTAATGAGACTGGATCCTTGCAGGCACAAGTTTCAGGGAAAGCTGGGGGCCTGGCAGGGCATAGATATCTTCCTTCTCATGGCCAGGGCTAGGACTGAGGCCCCTGGCTGTGGGGCAGGCCACCCCACTGCTGGATGGCTCCTGCCCAGGGATGGAGTGGCTACCTCTGTGTCTGGAACAGATGACTTCTTGCAGTAATGGCTGTGGGTCTCGGCTCTGCCGGACCAGGACTGCAACCTTCCCTGCA
Organism: Trachemys scripta elegans; assembly: GCF_013100865.1. NCBI lineage: Eukaryota > Metazoa > Chordata > Testudines > Emydidae > Trachemys > Trachemys scripta. Next base: position 66,058,395 of record NC_048298.1, read on the forward strand.
TCTTGTGCCCACAGGGATTGGGTATCATTAGCCCCACTCACTCACCATCCAAGAGTGAGTGAGCCATCTCCGGGCAGGAAATGGTCAGCCCAGGGGTGGCTTCCTCCACAGCCGAGGCCTTGTCCTCCTCCTTGCAGACGTGGCTGGGGGTCTCTGCTCTGTTGGGCTAGGATAACCGAAGTGTCCCCCACACCAGTGCCTGTAGGGATTATGTGACACCAACCCTGTGGCCGTGCAGGAAGCACTCAGCAGCTCAGCTGTTGTGGCTCTGGGCCAGTGACACCCACTCCCTAGAGGCACAAGGTGCAGGGAAGGCTGTGGTCCTGGCAGGGCACAGTACAGACTCCCGGCACTCCAAGTTGGTGAGAGAGCACAGGTCTGTGACAGCAGGGCTGCAGAAGGCTCCTGGAACTGCCGCAGGAACCACTCAGCAGTGGGCCAGTTGCTGCAGGTTCCGCCTCCTTGCAATCCTGGAAGGGAGGAGGTGGTCTCTGCTCTGTCCCAAAAGGACTGCAGCCTGCCCCTGCAGGGTTCAGGTGTCACCAGCCCTGAGGCAATGCAGAGAGCGCTTGGCAGCTCCACTGTCATGGATCCGCTCACTCGGTGAATAGCAGGGCTGCTGAGGGCTCCCTGTGCTGCCTCAGGGTGCGTAACATTGGCTCCCTGCATCCATGCCAACTGTTACTGATTGATATTTTGTTGTTGTTGATTTTAGTGTCATTGGTTGTTGTGCTGCGATGCCAGTCTGATGGAGAACCTCCGTGTGAGAGTTGGAGGAAGTGGGGAGTATAGAACTCAAATAGCAAAAGCTGGAGACTGCTTCGACAGTTTCATTATTCAAAGAGATTGGAGTCGCAAGTCCTAGATTTGAATCCTGAACAATTGCAATATCAGGAGTTACATCAGTGTTGCTAATTCTCATGATTTGATTAGGTGTTTTGCCATATTTGGTGTTTTTCGTGAAGCCCCAACAGCTGGAACCACTCGATTGCAAGAGAATCTCGGCTTTAATTTTCTTCCCCCCGCCTTGCTCTCATGGTTGTGGAGGAAATCTTGAAAACATAGAGTGAGTGCACCATAAAGGCCCATAAACTAGATGGCAACCTTCTCCCACCCCCTCAGATATGTATTATTAAGTCTCAATTTTTAATCAAGCTCATTTTTTGTGGGCCTGACATGGGTTTTGAATGCTCGGGGTTGGCAGTACTGTTATTGCACAAAGTAGAAGTAGCCAGGTATGACAGGGTCCCCAGGGTGCAACCAGGACTGTGGGACTACTGAGCTCTCCAAACCCACCAATCTGGGCTGCCTCTCACACTGTGATGCTGATGTCAAGCTACAAACCTCTGATAGGCACTGCATAGCCATCCACAGGCAGGGACATACCCAATTGTGTTACGTGAATGATCTCCCAGTCACTCATGAACCATCAATAGGGAGGTTCCAACCAACTCCCACCAGCTCCCCAGACTTGCACCCCAGAACTGTATGATATTGCGCTGGTCAGAAGCCTGGCCAGTGTAAATGCATTACTTAGTTTGCCACTTCCACATAGGAAAGTGGACATGCATCAGCCTTTGTAAGTTGAGCTGAGATTTCCCAAGCACTTTAGACAAACTCACTGGTACCGATAAAACATTGTTTGTTTAACTACAGAAAAATATATTTTAATGATTATGAATGGTAGGCATAAAGGTCAGAGATAGTTACCTTAAGAAAATAAAAAAATAAACATTCATTCTATATCCTAAATCTTTAGTCTAAGCAAGAGTTGAATCAAACAGCTTTTCTCACCCTGACAGATGGTACAAGCAGATTACAGTTCCTCAGTACATAGGCTGGAACTACCTTCCAGCTACTAGCCTAGGACCAAACTTCCCCAAGTCAAAGTCTTTGTCCTCCAGATGTTCTTCCGGGTGTTGAGTTGGGGTCAGAGGAGAGAGACCAAGTGATGATGTCACGGTCTCTCTTTTTATAGCTTCTTTCAGCTTGCTAGAAAGATCTTTGCTGTGATGTGTGTTAGTCTGCCAGACAATCCCCAAAATTGGTGGTTATTTCTAATACTTAGATTCATCAAACCAGCTTCTACAATATCTTACTGGTTATCCAGAAGCCAAAACATTAAAGCAATCCAGCCTTGGGTATCTACCCAGGCAGCCAAGTCAAATATGATGAGGATCACTGATCTTGTTCATCATATATAAAGTTTTACCAGTCCCAAAGGATCAGACACATTACCCTCCAGGTAAATGAATATTTCAGATCTTACCCAAACACATGCTTAAAGCCAATTCTTATTAACTAAACTTAGATTTATTCAAAAGAAAAGAGAGTATAGGTTAAAAGATCATTAAACATATATATGAATAAAGTTCTTAGGTCAGTTTCATAGTGCAGATGATAAGTTTCAGTTCATAGACAGTTTACTGAAAACTTCAGAGAAATATAGACAATAATATTAATACACTCCAGTTCTATCTAAAATTTAAAATAGATTCTAAATGTTAATATTCCCTTTTGATCTCTGAATCAATAGAATATAGTAACAGACAGGAACCATCTGGTTACATTGCTAACCTCTAACAATATATACGTAAACACAGACCAATACAATTACTGTCTTCTTCCAGTTCTCTAACAATACAAGTCTATATTTCAAAGCTCTAGTCTATCTAACATGGCTTTGTTAGCTATTTATAAGGAATAGTCCCACTTACCATTTATATACTTTTCTAATATATCTTTAAAGGATCATTTAGCCTGCAAGTTGCTTAACGCTTTGTGGCTCAATTTCACAGTGTCTTCTCTGAGAAGTCTCTGGGATACTGGATTGGGTATTGTCTGGCTATCCATGGCTACTCCTTTGTTGTAACTGAAAGGCTGGTTGTGGGTGTTCCCAACCTCATAACATATTTCAGTAACACATATACCAATACGTCATAACGTCATACATAATGATAGCACATACAGTCCAACAGGATATTAATGTTCAACAGACTCAGACTTTTAAAATTATACCTCACAAGGCATATTTTGTACAAAACATATGAATTATATGGCAGTGGTGAATATGGTGGTTCCGGGGTGGTACAGAGCGTCACACCATGGTATGGTGAAACAATGCAGAGTCAGAGGACAAGAACAAAAAGTGAGTTCAGAAGAGGAAAAAGACCTAAACAACTCAAGTCTATGGTGTATGAGATTCTATCTGTGGGCTTGTCTTCACAGGAGAAGCTGTGCATGGGTTACCAACAGTAGCTGGAAACAGGTTAACAATAGCAGTGAAGACAATGCAGCATGGGCTAGTGAGTCCAGTATGTGCTCAGGGCTCAGGCCGGGCTTGTACTACCCACACTGAAGCCTCCACTGAAATGTCTTTACTGCTATTGTTACCTGTGCTAGTTGGATTGAAGCTAGCCCATGCAAAGCTTTTGCTGTGTAGTCATACCCTGCACACTACCGGCAGGGGCATAGGACCGAACGTGCCTAGTTTACATTATGGTAAAACTGGAATGCGTCGTCTGACCTATGTTTTTACATCAGGATAACAGACACGTGACAGTTAGCCTGTTGGAAGAAACACATCTCTTAGCAGTAAAGACAAAGTAGTCTTTCTTACTATAGTGTCTGTTGCCTATTCTTGGAGACAGGCTCTGCAGTGTGAGGAAGATGGCTGCATTAAAGAGTTGTTGGATTTTTATTACAACCTTGAATGAATGAGGTGAGACATTCCTGAGGGCTACAATGAGTTAAAGAAAAAAAATTCTCGCCTCAACTGTTTTTCCAAACAAATGGTTAATATCAGCCAATGGGCAAAGTAGCACCATTTTTGCCACAATAAATAGCTGCCAAGTCTTTGCCAACCGAAATATTTTCTCCCCTGGATGAACAATTTGAATATGAAACTGTTTCCACAAAGGAACATTCTCCAAACAAAGGGCGGGGTTGCACATCTTTGGAACTAACTTTAGTATTAGAGACAGTATAGCTGATCAAACAGGAAATAAAATAAATATGGCTATTGTTTAGAAACCTCTATCTTTGCCAACTGATAAATATATCTTGTTTATGCTAGTTGTTTTTCCATCTATTATTCTAATGTTAATTACACTGATTATTATGTAAACTATAGTTATTGTTATGGAAATGAAAGGTAAGATGACATTAAAATTTCTATTAGTAGTAGTAATAATAATAATAGAATCTCCTGAGAGATATAGAAGTCTTTGCATTAAAAAAGGTAAAAGAAGAATTCCATGTTTCCTTAGGAAAACTAAAACAATTAATATGTTTGACAGAATAAGTCCATATAATTTATTTTCAAATGCATTGCACAAGACCTGAGGTTGTAGAGATCCCCACTATATGTATCAATATTAACTACACCTGCTGTGATGTGGCTTTCAGGCTGTCCCATTGGAAGGAAAAAACAAATGTAACAAATGTTGTACTAGATTTTCAAGTTTGCATTTGACATCTCTGCTACAGGTATATCAAGTGTGTGAATACCACACCATGAAAAGTTTTTATCAGATTTTTAGAATTTTATGAATATACCGGTAATTAATATTTCAATACAAAGTGTCTCAAATTGCAAGCTACCATTTTCAGTAGGCAGTACTTTTGCCGTTACTGATATTTCAGGTTATATTTATATAAATTAGCAATTTTATTTTGCTTGCAAAAATCATCTTAAGAACTGAAAGAACAATGACCCTTTTGGGGGATGTGTTTTAGAAGAGCAGGTGAGTGACAGGGGGTTTTTACAATTAGGTTTTCATCAGTGCAGAAGGGAAGATGGCATACCTCCTCCCCAACATGAAAACTACTACTTTTGGGAGGGGACATTATAAGCTAACTGCAATAGAATTATTTATTCATTATAAACAAAACAACAATTTTAAACATCTGGATTTAAAATGTTATACTGTAGCCAAACACAAATAACCAATTTAGCATTACACTGCACTTTCCTACACTAATCCCCATGATTGCCTAAGGCTCCATTAATGATTTCTTCAAGAAGAACAGGACAATCATTGAGTCTTTGTTGATCTGACATGCTGCTTATATTTGTTTTCCAGTGCTGCAGCTGCAGTGTTATCACTGCTCCATTTTGACTTTGCTCCCCCTTGATTTGCTCCACACAGACAAGCTCTTAAACCTCAGTTAGCACTTAAGTATCAGATTGTCTATGGTATTTAAGCTCCTGCTTAAGTGCTTTGCTAAATCAGAGACTTAGGCCAGGTCTACACTATAAACTCGCTATAAAAATGTCACTCAGGGGTATGAAAAATCCACACCTCTGAGTGACGTAGTTATACAGATCTAACCCCCAGTATAGACTGTGCTTTGACGACGGGAGGGCTTCTCCCATTTACATAACTACTGCCTCTTGTGGAGATGGATTAACTGCGCCAATGGGAGAAGCTCTTCCGTCAGCCTACTAGCACCTTCACTGAAGTGCTACAGCTTGGGTTACCATATTGCAGGTTCCCAAAAAGAAGACACTGCCCTTATCTGTGCTTGGTTCAGTAACTCTAGCCTTATCAGTCAGAGAGATTGTGGCTGATTGTTGATGTCTGTGTTTCTTTCAAGACACTGTAGCAGAGACTAAGGCTACATTATTAGTCCAGGAGCTCAAGGAACTTGGTATTAGGGTCAAAGTAGTAAGTGCCCTCCTACACTGATGCAAAAATTGTATTTGCAAAGACTCAAAAATCCAATGAATATGGATTTTATTTGTTGTCTAAAATCTTAAGTAAAAGCAATATTCTGGCCTGGATTATCTCCTCCTTTAGTAAACCCAAGGAAAATCCTTTCATTCCATTAGTGGGGCAATGTTTTCTTCCTCCATAAGTCACACACAGCTGCTTATAGCCCTGGTATCTCAGAACAAGAAACAAGTCTAATCAAAATACTGGATAGAAAGAAAATCAAGATCATTTTGTGTTAAGTAAACCTCCCCCTGCCTCCAACACCAGGGCTACATCAACTGACATTTATAAGTGAAAAAATAGAGACAATGTACTCCCCTTGTCAGGTTCTCTCAATTATTACAGGGATAAAACTTCCCCTTCACTACCTGAGGTGTCTGTGGAGGGGGGGGTGAAGAGGGGGAAGAATAGGAGAAACTAAGCCTTCTCAAACATCCTTTATCCTTCCGATCGCTCCAAAAAAAGAGGGCTTATGCAATAATAATGGCGGGCGGGAGAAAGCTAGGTCTCAAAAGCTGTCTCTCTAAATACTGCCTGCCTGAAATGGTCACAACAATAGTGAGTCAGGTCTGCATGTAGGGTGGATTCTGACAGGACATTTTGTTTTTATTCTATTCCCTTGTAGTCATCAAGTGAAATCTGGCCTCAGTGAATTTAACTGGGGTTTTGCCACCGACTTCCATGGAGCCAGGATTTCACCCATAGTATCTAGGTCCCAACAACAGTAGGATTTTGGGGAGGAAACAGACCAACTTAGTTATTTTTATTGGTATTATCATCATGACATGGCAGCACATAAACTACTACAGCCTCACACTCATTTCCTTGCCCGGGGCTGCCTGAACTTTAAGTTCAAACATCCCCTTGGCCTGCATGTATAGGATCCCATACAGATTCCCATGCCACTTCTGGGTATGAATTCTGATTCCATACTGTAATGACTCAGTGAGGCACAGACAGACATGCACTATGGAATGAATGACATACACCTCAGAAGCCAGTCCTGGAACCAGTGCTCTTCAGGGCCAAAAACACAGGCCTCTCCCAGCTTGGCTTAAACTATTACCTCAGTATTACTTTTTGTTGTTAATTGTTTCTGGTAGTCAGGGCCGGCTCTAGGCACCAGCAAAACAAGCTGGTGCTTGGGGCGGCACATTTTTAGGGGCGGGATGGCTGGCACCAGAATGCCGCCCCTAAAAATGTGCCCTGGCTGCCCTAGCTCACCTCGGCTGCTGCTGCCACGGCGTGCGAAACAGCTGTTTCGCGCGCCGCTGCTCCCCCTCCCTCCCAGGCTCTCAAGCCTGGGAGGGAGGGGGAGAAGCGGCGCCGCGCCGTGGCCACTCGGACTCTCCCTCTCCCTCCCAGGTTTGAGAGCCTGGGAGGGAGGGGGAGACTCCAAGTGGCCGCGGCGCGGGCGCCGCTTCTCCCGCTCCCTCCCTCCCTCCCTCCTAGGCTTGAGAGCCTCGGGGGAGGAGGCAGGGCTGGGGATTTGGGGAAGGGGCGGAGTTGAGGCGGGGCCGGGGGTGGGGTAATTAAAGAACGGGGGGAGGGGGCGGCCAAAATTGTTTTTGCTTTGGGCGGCAAAAATCCTAGAGCTGGCCCTGCTGGTAGTGCTCACAATGTGCTAGGCATTGTAGAAGCACAAAAAAAGGTACAATTCCTGCCCCAATAAACTTAAAATCGAAGGGTATATCAGACAAAAAAAACCCGTGGCTTGCCCATTCCAGCCAACTTGTCTTAGGGGGCTTGGACTGTGGGGGTGTTTCCTTTCTGTGCAGACTTCTGGACTTGGGCTGGAGCCTCCTACATTGCAGGTTCCCAGAGTTCGGGCTCCAGCCTGAACCAGGAAGTCTACACATCAATGAAACAGCCCTGCAGCCTGAACCCTGTGAGTCCAAGTTGGCTGGCATGGGCCAGCTGCAGGTTTTTCTTTGCTGTGTAGATGTATCCTAAGGCCTTGCCTGACCTTGCAAAGACTGACATACATATTTAACTGTACACACAGTGAACAGTCCCATTGGGTTGCATGTCACAGGTTGCATGTCTAAGTGCAGGATCAGAGCCTAAAACAGAAGTTGAAGGAACTAGGGGTGGGATTCACAAGAATACTTGGAGTAATTTCCATTGAAATAAATGGAAGTTAGGCACCTAAATACATTTGTGAATCCAATTCTAGTTTCCTAGATGTAGTCAATCTGAAGTCATAAGTTGTGTATAGACAGATTCCCCAAATCATCCCAAGGCTCAAATGTGTTCACATGGAAGAATCAAAACATTCTGAATAGGGAAGAAATTCATACTAATAGTTTATGGACAATCTGCAGACAGGAAATAGGACTAAATTCACTAAATAAATTGCTGCAAATTGTTCATGAAGTTCTAATAATAAAAAGGAATTGGAATTTGTTGTTTTTTCCAGCTCAAATAAGCATTCAGTATCAATATGTGCCATATGGGACTGAACATACTTTTACTGTTTCCTTTAACTAATTGTGAGTTAAATAACTAAGAAGAAACAAGGATTGCCATTAACACTGCTTTTTGCTAAATTAACACATCACTTCTGTTATCACAGTCCACCTATTCATGTCTCAGTGTGTACAAACTCACATCTATTTGGAAGCTATTTGAAGTTTGTTTTCTTATCACTTATTTTAGTTTGATGGCTTCATGTCAAATTAAGCCTATGGAAACCTCTAACGCTGTGTAACATCTCATGAGTAATGAACTGTACCACAATTCCTAATGTGGTCTTGACTGATTCACAATGTTGATATCTTCTTTGCAATTTTGAAATGTCTATTTAGGAAAAGATTCATGGTATAGTGCTTTTTATCATCTAGGAAACATGATATAGGTTAATAGAATTTACTGCATGTAGCCACTAAGAGTTAGACTTCAGGGTATTTTCTTCAGTTAACATATGATTTAAGACCTGGTGCTAGTGGACTTGCTACTCAGCAGAATGGGGCAATGGTCTTAAGAGACTAACAGATGACATTTAACACATACTTTCATTTTTATTAGTACTGTACTCTGTCAGGATGAGCATATAAAACTGCCTTTATGCTCATGTCGCTCTGTATTTTAGATTAAAATCTCAAACAAATTTTAATTGCTGCACTATTCAAAACAGAATTTCTCTATCAATTAATTGTGACAAAGTGAAGAAAAATAATTGGCCTATTAATATTTTTTTAAACACAAAGTTCTTTCTACTGCTGTCACAATAAGACACAGTGCCATTATTATTAAAACTGAGTTTAACAAAGATGTGCTAACGATTAGTTCAATGGAGCTATGTCAAAGCAAAAATAAGCAATCTTTACCTATCTTTACATACACAGGAAGATGCTTGTTTAGAAGGCCATCTGTTATTTACAATGTTTTTATGCAGTTACATTGTATATACACCAAAAATACACTTACAACTAAATAGAAAAGGTCAAAAAATTCTTTATCAAAACCAGCAGTATTTTATGTACAGTGTATTTTCAAGGGGAGATCCACTGGGATCCTTAGAGTATGTCTGGACTACGAAATTAGGTTGAATTTATAGAAGCCAGTTTTATAGAAATCGGTTTTATACAGTCGATTGTGTGTGTCCCCACATAAAATGCTCTAAGTGCATTAAGTCAGCGGACCACATCCACAGTACCGAGGTTAGCATCGACTTCCAGAGCGTTGCACTGTGGGTAGCTATCCCACAGTTCCTGCAGAGATCCCAATGCCTGATGATGCAAAAACAGTGTTGCAGGGGGTTCTGAGTACATGTCGTCAGGCCCCTCCCCCTCCATCAGATCAATGGCAGACAATCGATTTGCACCTTTTTACCTGGGTTACCTGTGCAGACAACATACCACGGCAAGCATGGAGCCCGCTCAGCTCAGCTCACCGTCACCATATGTCATCTGGGTGCCAGCAGACGTGGTACTGCATTGCTACACAGCAGCAGCTAATTGCCTTTTGGCAGTAGACGGTGCAGTATGACTGGTAGCCATCATCGACTATCTGGGTGCTGGCAGACGTGGGGCTGCATTGCTATACAGCAGCAGCTCCTTGCCTTTTGGCAGTGGATGGTGTATTACGATTGATATCCATCATCATCATATTCCTCAGTGAGTTCGGTCAGAGGCACCTAGGCAGACATGTTTTGTCTCCTGGAGACTCAGTCCTGCCGGCAGTCCTATTGAACCATCTTGACGATGATGGCTAGCAGTCGAAATACAGCATTTTCTGCCAAGCACCCAGAAGATGCCGATGGCTATCAGTCATGCTGCACCGTCTGCTGCCAGCTTAAGATGTAAAAAATAGATGGACCAGATTTGTTCTGTATTCATTTGCTTCCCCCTCCCTCCGTGAAATCAATGGCCTGCTAAACCCAGGGTTTTGAGTTCAATCTTTGGGGGGGCCACTCTGTGTGACAGTTGTTTGTGTTTCTCCCTGATGCACAGCCACCTTTGTTGATTTTAATTCCCTGCAAGCCATGTCATCACTCGTCCCTCCCTTCCTCTCTCCCTCCATCAGACAATAGTTTCATGCCTTTTTTCAGCCCAGACACCATAGCACTGGGATCATGGAGCCCGCTCAGATCACCACGGCAATGATGAGCACTATGAACACCACGTGCATTGTCCTGGAGTATATGCAGAGCCAGAACATGCCAAAGCAAAACTAGGCGAGGAGGCGATTGCAGCAATTGCAGCGCGGCGACGAGAGTGATGAGGAAATTGACATGGACATAGACCTCTCACAAAGTACTGGCCCCAGCAATGTGCAAATCATGGTGTTACTGGGGCAGGTTCATGGCGTGGAACACCGATTCTGGGCCCGGGAAACAAGCACAGACTGGTGGGACCGCATCGTGTTGCAGGTGTGGGATGATTCCCAGTGGCTGCGAAACTTTCACATGCATAAGGGCACTTTCATGGAACTTTGTGACTTGTTTTCCCCTGCCCCGAAGCGCCAGAATACCAGGATGAGAGTAGCCCTCAGAGTTGAGAAGCGAGGAAGCTTGCAACGCCAGACAGCTACCGGTCAGTCGGGAATCAATTTGGAGTGGGCAAATCTACTGTGGGGGCTGCTGTGATCCAAGTAGCCAATGCAATCAAAGACCTGCTGATATCAAGGGTAGTGACTCTGGGAAACGTGCAGGTCATAGTGGATGGCTTTGCTGCAATTGGATTCCCAAACTGTGGTGGGGCGATAGACAGAACCCATATCCCTATCTTGTCACCGGAGCAGCAAGCCACCGAGTACATAAACCGAAAGGGGTACTTTTCAATGCTGCTGCAAGCCCTGGTGGATCACAAGGGACGTTTCACCAACATCAACATGGGATGGCCAGGAAAGGTACATGATGCTCGCATCTTCAGGAACTCTGGTCTGTTTCAAAAGCTGGAGAAAGGGACTTTCTTCCCGGACCAGAAAATAACCATTGGGGATGTTGAAATGCCTATCGTTATCCTTGGGGACCCAGCCTACCCCTTAATGCCATGGCTCATGAAGCTGTACACAGACAGCCTGGACAGTAGTCAGGACCTGTTCAACTATAGGCTGAGCAAGTGCTGAATGGTGGTGGAATGTGCATTTAGACGTTTAAAAGCGCGCTGGCGCAGTTTACTGACTCGGATGGACCTCAGTGAAGCCAATATTCCAATTGTTATTGCTGCTTGCTGTGCGCTCCACAATATCTGTGAGAGTAAGGGGGAGACATTTATGGCGGGGTGGGAGGTTGAGGCAAATCGCCTGGCCACTGATTACGTGCAGCCAGACACCAGGGTGGTTAGAAGAGTACAGCAGGTCGCAGTGCGCATCACAGAAGCTTTGAAAACCAGTTTTGTGACTGGCCAGGCTACGGTGTGAAACTTCTGTTTGTTTCTCCTTGATGAACCCTCCGCCCCCACGGTTCACTCTACTTTCCTGTAAACTAACCACCTTCCCCTCCCCCCTTCGAGCACCACTTGCAGAGGCAATAAAGTCATTGTTACTTCACATTCATGCATTCTTTATTAATTCATCACACAACTAGGGGGATAACTGCCAAGGTAGCCTGTGATGGGTGGGGGAGGAGGGAAGGAAAAGGACACACTGCAGTTTAAAACTTTAAAACTTTAACACTTATTGAAGGCCAGCCTTCTGATGCTTGGGCAATCATCTGGGGTGGTGTAACTGGGTGACCAGAGGCCCCCCCACTGCATTCTTGGGCGTCTGGGTGAGGAGGCTATGGAACTTGGGGAGGAGGGCTGTTGGTTACACAGGGGCTGTAGCGGTGGTCTCTGCTCCTGCTGCCTTTCCTGCAGCTCAACCATATGCTGGAGCATAGCAGTTTGATGCTCCAGCAGCCGGAGCATTGACTCTTGCCTTCGGTCAGCAAGCTGACACCACCTATCCTCTTCAGCCCGCCACTTGCTCTCTTCAGCTCGCGATTCAGCCCGCCACCTCTCCTCTCATTCATATTGTGCTTTTTTGCACTCTGACATTGACTGCCTCCACGCATTCTGCTGTGCTCTGTCAGCCTGGGAGGACAGCTCCAAGAACATATCATCCCGAGTCCACTGTTTTCTCCTTCTAATCTTCACTAGCCTCTGTGAAGGAGAAACATTTGCAGCTGGTGGAGGAGAAGGGAGAGGTGGTTAAAAAAGACATTTTAGAGAACAATGAGTATACTCTTTCACGTTAAATTTTGCTGTTCACATTACACAGCACATGTGCTTTCGTTACAAGGTCGCATTTTTCCTCTTATATTGAGGGCCTGCCGGTTTGGTGTGAGAGATCACTCATGCAGTGCCAGGCAACAGATTTCGGCTTGCAGGCAGCCATGGTAAGCCACAGTCTTTTGGCTTTTTTAACCTTCTTAACATGTGGTAATGGTTTCAAACAGTAGTGCCCTCATTTCCCATACCAAGCACCCATTGGGCTGGCCATTTAAAATGGGTTTCCAATGTAAAAGAAGGGGCTACGGTTTCCGGGTTAACATGCAGCACAAACCCAACTACCCCCCCCCCACACACACACCCAATTCTCTGGGATGATCACTTCACCCCTCCCCCCACCGTGTGGCTAACAGCGGGGAACATTTCTGTTCAGCCGAGCAGGAACGGGCACCTCTGAATGTCCCCTTAATAAAATCACCTCATTTCAACCAGGTGACCGTGAATGATATCACTCTCCTGAGGATAACAAAGAGAGATAAGGAATGGATGTTGTCTGCATGCCAGCAAACACCGGTACCATACGCTGCCATGCTTAGTTATGCAATGATTCCAGACTACGTGCTACTGGCCTGGCATGGTAAAGTGTCCTACCATGGCGGATGGGATAAAGCAGCCCTCCCCAGAAACCTTTTGCAAAGGCTTTGGGAGTACATGAAGGAGAGCTTTCTGGAGATGTCCCTGGAGGATTTCCACTCCATCCCCATACACGTTAACAGATTTTTCCAGTAGCTGTACTGGCCGCGATTGCCAGGGCAAATTAATTGTTAATCATTAAACACGCTTGTTTTTAAACCATGTGTAATATTTACAAAGGTACACTCACCAGAGGTCCCTTGTGTGCCCTCAGGGTCCGGGAGCATGCCTTGGGTGAGTTCGGGGGTTACTGGTTCCAGGTCAGGGTGATAAACATATCCTGGCTGTAGGGGAAACTGGTTTCTCCGCTTCCTTACTGTGAGCTATCTTCATTGTCTTCATCATCATCTTCCTTGTACCCCGAACCCGCTTCCCTGTTGCGTGATTCTCCATTGATGGAGTCAAAGCACATGGTTGGGGTAGTGATGGCTGCACCCCCTAGCATGGCATGCAGCTCCGCGTAGAAGCAGCATGTTTGCGGCTCTGCCCTGGACCTTCCATTTGCCTCTCTGGCTTTGTGGTAGGCTTGCCTTAGCTCCTTAATTTCCACGTGGCACTGCTGTGCGTCCCTGTTATGGCCTCTATCCTTCATGACCTTTGAGATTTTTTCTAATATTTTGCCATTTCGTTTACTGCAACGGAGTTCAGCTAGCACTGATTCGTCTCCCCATATGGCGAGCAGATCTCGTACCTCCTGTTCTGTCCATGCTGGAGCTCTTTTGTGATCCTGGGACTCCATCATGGTTACCTGTGCTGATGAGTTCTGCATGGTCACCTGTGCTCTCCACGCTGGGCAAACAGGAAATGAAATTCAAAAGTTCGTGGGGCTTTTCCTGTCTACCTGGTCAGGGCATCTGAGTTGAGAGTGCTGTCCAGAGTGGTCACAATGAAGCACTGTGGGATAGCTCCCTGAGGCCAATAACGTTGAATTCCATCCACACTACCCCAAATCTGACCCGCAAAGGCCGATTTTAGTGCTAATCCCCTTGTTGGAGGTGGAGTAAAGAAACCGGTTTAAAGGGCCCTTTAAGTCGAAAAAAAGGGCTTCGTCGTGTGGACGTGTCCAGGCTTAATTCGATTTAACGCTGCTAAATTTGACCTAAACTCGTAGTGTAGACCAGGCCTTATTTACTCCCAACTAGAATTTTTCCTATTTTCCAAAGCTCTCTACTCCCCATGAATTCAGGCCCCACATCATCTCCCATGATCCTTTTGTAAACCTATTAGTGAGTGTGTGTTACAGGTCCCCCTCTGTGCCGCTCCCCAGAGGATATAAATGTTTACAGTTGGCTCTAGCTCAGGTTGTAGCAGCTCATGTTTTTAACTTCTGGGTCAGTCCTTGGTGTGATGGCCAAGAGGGTGGCTGACACACTTTCACTCAACGTAAACCTTCTGCCTAACAGCTACCTATATCCTTCTCCCATTGCCATTTTCAAACCCTTTCCCACTCCACCCCTTGTGCATGAATTAATCTTCTCTTATTTGGTGGCAAACTAACTCCTTTGAATCCCTTCTAACACATTTCTTCCGTGAAACCTGGGAAGGTTTGCTACAAGATTCTTACATTAATTCCAACTCAGAACAGCATGCCATTTACTGCATTCTTCTTACAGCAAGTAGCAATTACATACTTTCCACAAGTACATCAATTCTAGTCTTATTGTATTTACAAGCCACTTCAGCAAGATGCTGGACTTTATCATGGAGGCCCTATATTTCAGTTTACGGTGTCTACAAGCTACTTTAGTAGGAGGTGCTGAAACAAGTTGGTCAACAGTAAGTTCTCAGGACTGGATTGGATTCAGAGTTCTGAAAAAACTAAATGGCTGAGGTAATAACAAAAATATCCATTATCATTAAAAATTGTAGGGTAGCAAATATATCCATTTTTAAAAATCACATTGGATATTGCAGATCACTGAGTCTTACTTCAGTACTGCTTAAACTAGCTGAAAATTATTAAGGATAGAGTTTAAAAAAAGAAGAACCACATAGAATAACATGATATGACTGGAATAAACTAGGAGATAGAAAATTATGCTTCTTCAGTCTATTGGTCAGATCTGTTGCTCATATAAATTGACATCACTCTACTGACATCATTGGTGCTATGCTAATTTACACCAGATGAGGATCTGGTCCTTTGAGAGTGTCAGTATAAAGAAAACTGACCTATGGTGTAATGCAGGGGTCGGCAACGTTCGGCACACGGCTCGCCAGGGTAAGCACCCTGGCGGGCTGGGCCAGTTTTATTTACCTGCTGACGCGGAAGGTTCGGCCGATCGCGGCCCCCATTGGCTCGGGACGGCGAACCCTGGTGAGCCGCGTGCCGAATGTTGCCGACCCCTGCTCTATCCTAATGAATCATTTCAGCAAGTTTGAAAAGACAAAAAGGCGAGATGATAGTTATACAAATTAATCAGTGACAAAGACAGTAAACCAGGTACTATTATCTCCTCTTACTTATAGGAACAAAAGGTCATCCAGTGAAACTGAAAAACAAATTTATTTCTGATACAAGAAAATACTTTTTACCTTCTTCATAACTGACCTACAGAACTCGTTGCCATAAGAAATCACGGATACCAAAAACTTGGTAAGATTAAAAATAGGATTAGACAGTATGTGGAAAATTAGATCCACAATTACATTAGATAGGGTAAATTTCTTACATAATATATAAACATTTGTACTTCAGGATAAGCTAAACCCTAACTGATGTGTGTTAGGAAGAAAAATTCCCTCATGAGGTTTCTTGCACCTTCTTCAGAAGCTTCTGGTATTGGCTACTACTGGAGACAACTAAATGGACCACTGATCTGCTCTGGTATGGTAAATTCCTATATTTCTTCTTATTGTTAGTTGGCACGTGCTGATGCTCAGTGAAGGAATAATAAAGCAATAGTAGTAATAATGGGTTGCCATAACATTTCTGGTACTTTATGCATCTTTTTAGGCTGGAAATATTATTGGCCTTATTTCAGAACTTCCTAGCGTATGTTAGGGCTCTCATTTGGATTCTCAAATCAGGGGAGAACAGTAATTGGGAGAGATGAATGCATCAGGTAAGGCATTTTCAAGATTGAACAGAAATAAATTCTTCTAACACATCTATTTGCTTGGCAATCCCAAAATTCTAGGATAGTCTCATCATATTAGGACAATTTTTCATCTCTCCAGCTATAATGGAGAGCCTTATAAAGAGACTGGAGGGTACCTGCATGACATCCTCATGACTATTCTGTGCTATTATAATGAATACTGCTGGAACAGAGGATGAAGAGCTAAATTCAGAGTCCTCTATCATTTTTCATTAGCTGGATTTCTACATAAAATCATTAAAATGGTTCATTGCTGGAAAGAAAATGGGCAATCTTTTGTTGAAACAGAATACTGCAATAATAAAAGGCATATCAATTGTGTTAGAAGTTAACAACCAATTTGCCAGATGCCTGCAATGATAATGCTTCATGAGTTGGGAGTTCATTTCAATGATGTGATGCTGTTATTAGTATTAGTATCAGGCTTGAAATTATGGGTAATTCATATCTATTAGTCATGAAAGAAGCCACATGTTTTCTAAATTCTCATCAGGTACACCATTAGCAAGTTTTAAATGAAATTGTTTGATTTAAAACCACAGATAGTTTTAGAAAAACATAATTGAGTATATAGTGAGTTTGGTTTATAGATACTACTATATTAAAACTTAAAGCCTTTTGCTCAGATTATTAACGTTTTATATAATGTTGCAGAAATGCAAAAGTACATAATACAACCAATATGCCACAAGAGTATATCAGCAATATATCCAATGAGAGCCCGGGACTCTGACTTACAACACGCACTTAAAAAAGAGAAATCAAATATACTGCTATTAATGTTCCCCCAAGGAGTCTGCATTTTAGATTACAACAAATGTAATGTAATTAGAGGTGAGAAAAAGAGAAATAGAGTAAGACACAATGACTTTAATATACAGAAGAAAAAACTGTTAAGAGTTATTCAACATGACAAATATGGGAAAGCTTTTAAAATCAGTGATAGAAACCAGATAAAGTCAGACAGAAACAAGCCAAAGCACAGTGTGAATACAAACTGGGGCATGAGTGACTGGGCGTATGAAGCTTGGTGTATATCAGCAATGGGGGGACGGTTCCTGGGGGTCCATGGGCGGGTGTGGTGGCTGTGCCCCCTCGACACACTGGGGTCAGCGGTGCCAGCTGGGGACTGCCTTCAGTGCCTACCAGTTTAATAATACTATGTAGGGACCCATAAATCCTAAGGATGTCCCTGGGCAGGAACATGGAATGGTCTGGATCAATTCACATTGGAACCCTCTAATTTTTTACATCCATGTGCGGAATGAATTTTGTTATGTGCACCCAATATGTGGTGGGGGTGGGACCAAGGGGTTTGGAGTGTGGGAAGGGGCTCAAGCTTGGGGAAGGAGGTTGGGGTGCGGGGGCGGTCAGGGCTCTGGCTGGGGGTGTGGGCTCTGGGGTGGGGCCAAGGATGAGGGATTTGGGATGCAGGCTGCCACAGGCCTGCGGTGGGGAGAGAGGACTCCTCCCAGATCTCTCTCACTGCAGCAGCCTGGGGCCGGGGGAGAGGCGTCTCTCCTCGGCTGCGGCAGCTCTGAAGCTGGGGTTGGGGGAGAGGCGCCTCTCCTGTCTATGCAGCCCTTAATAGCCTGCTGTGTGGCCACACAGCTTAGAGGGAACTTAGATTGGAACTTGTGCATTGCAAAATCTATTAGAGTCTTGGACACAGAATACTCAGTTCTTTGAGTGAGAGAAGAAATACCTCATCACTTAACAATCACCCCTTTTTCTAAACTGGAAGCAGTACTGATAGACTCCAAAAGGAAGTCCATTCAGCTCCCCTCTGTGAGAAGAACAGTGAAAAATAGATTTTTGAGAGCTGGAAGTGAAAAGTGGGTGGGGAAAATAGGAGCATCCTCAATGGAACTATTCCTCTAAATTTGTCCTGTGAATTAACTGGATGTTCCTCCAACTGTGATAGTTTGACTGAATTCAGCATTCAAAGAATATAAAAGAAAATTGTGGTCAGTTATTCATTAACTTATCTGGCCAATCTCATCCTGTGGCCAGCAGTGT
This sequence comes from Trachemys scripta elegans, assembly GCF_013100865.1. Lineage (NCBI taxonomy): Eukaryota > Metazoa > Chordata > Testudines > Emydidae > Trachemys > Trachemys scripta. Next base: position 66,076,581 of record NC_048298.1, read on the forward strand.
ATTGCAAAGTAGTAATCTGAATCCTAACCTTAGGCAAAAGTTGTGGGAGCCTCCTCCCTCAACCCTATTGGCCATCTCCTTATTCACATCCTTGATATTCCCCTAAACTGGAGACCAATTGGGCTAGGCACAGTACAATCAGTGAATAATAGTTAGCTCTGCAAGGCAGGGACTGACATTCATGATCACCATTATTGCATATCTGATTTTTGTAATGGAAGACCATGATAATGGAAATTGGGATACTGTAAGTACATGCTGTAAATTGATCTTTGTTTTATATGTACCCACTGTGCTACTTTTGGGCATCACGTACCTCCACTGCATAAATCAGGGATTCCAAAAGAGAGGAAGCCGAACAATTTAAATTATTTTTATATGATTTTTTTAAACTTAAATTTTGTATTTTGTTTTCTCAAGGAAAATCTTAAGCTATAATATATTAAATACTGATAATAGAGTTTGATCAATCAGAATTTGATTTTTCATTTTTTTTTAGCCAAGATGAACATTTTTTTGTGAACATTTTTCATTAAAAAGCTATTTTTCATTGACAAGTGTTTTTTATGGAACATTTGATGTGATCTGTTCAAGAGTATTGCCAAGTATGAACATGAGAGTCTTGACACTTTTTTTTGTACTCCTTTCTACAGAACCTAAGATTTCATTTTCAAAACTTTAAGGTTCTAGCTTTTTCCAATCCAAAGGGCCTTCTCAATGTAAGTGGCTGATATTGCTAAACCTGGCAATAACCCCAGGAATCTGACCCATGGATCTTGGGACATATGTCTAGAATACCTGCCCTGAAGTACACTTTCCATGTCCCCCCATTCCACTGGGAGCTTTGTTGGATCGTTGTCATGCTGCCATTGATTCTCCCATCAGAGCTGTGCACTTCCTCTCCCTTTGACAGTGATGAAAGCTGTGGAATGTTAGTTAATGATGCAACAAGCAAGCAGTATTAGCCTATGCACCAATTTCCAATGTAGGTTATGGCCGGCTACTCTGAAGCATGCAATGCACTGAAAAAGCAAGCCTAGCTCATACTCTTATGGCTGGGCATCCCCCTTCTTCCCCGAACACACAACAGGTGGCATAGTTGCTGTTTCCTCTTTACAGGTTCCCCAGTCACATTTCATCTGAAACAGCTTACATTTTCTTCACTTCACACAACACAGGGGAGCACTAACCTATATTATACAAATCTCGTCTTATATTGGACTTTAAATGGATCTTTCCACCAAATAACAAAAAAGCCAACAAACTGTAGAGCAGTATGTGGAAAATGAAAGGAATCTATTACATGGTCCATTATACTGGAAGGGAAATAAGGACATTTGGTTACATATTTGCTGGCCACAGATGTGACAGGATGATATTTAAGGTTCCTCCAACAGAGGAGAATAGCAAAGTTCAGCTAAAGGCCATGAAATTGTAACCCACCACAAATACAAAACCATTAGATTTGTCCTCCTGATTTCTCCCCTTAAATACCTCACACTCTACCCCAATAGCCACATAGTCATAGGCACTGAGTTTTACTTTTCCCCGGGGGTGCTCTGCCCCAAGGCCCAGCCCCCACTCCACCCCCTCCCTGAGGCCCCACTCTCGCTCTGCCTCTTCCCACCCCTGCTCTAACCCCTTCCCCCAAGGCCTTACCTTTGCTCCGTTCTCCTTCCCCAAGGCCCGGCTCTTGTTACGAGGTGGGCTGATCAGGGGCACTGCCAAACAGCTGATCTGGGATGTATGCGAAGCACCCACTATTTTTTTTCCAGGGGTGTTCCAGCCCTGGAGCACCCATGGAATTGGTGCCTATGCACATAGTACTCCATGGAGAATTATGGAGGCCTGGAACTACCCACCTCTCTGTCCTTCCAGGCTCCAGAAGCCTGAAGCTTTTCTTTCTCCTCCCCAAAAGGGCCATGAAGGCCCAAAGTCTTTTTAATGATCTCTTCTTTCACAAGACACTGCTTCTTCCCTCCAGATAGCTTAGAGGGAACCTCCATGCACCTCAACTATATATAAATATAGACTGACTGTGCACGCTCTTTAGTTTTTGCTGCTGCACTGTGAAATGATTTTGCAAACAGAACTAGGCAGAGAAGCCAAAATACTTGAGGAATTAAAAAGCAAAGCAACTAAAAAATGGGACCCAGTTCTGAGGGAAAAGACTATCATAATTCTTCTCCTATGAGACTTAGTTTTGCTACATTCCTTCACATCCCCTCCTCCCGCCCACGCTAGATAGATTAACCTTTTACTTGTAGATTAAATTGGCTAGTTGTTTCCCACCCCACTGAGCTGCTGCTGTGGTTATATTGGTCCTCATGTGAATAATTTCTGAGATTGCATGCACTTTACAAAACCAGCAGATTGACTTTAAGTGATAGGTCCTGGATGAACTGGCTGCCTACAAGTGAGATGAGCAGAAGATCCAGCTCCCCCCACCCATTGCCCTCAGTAAGTATGTCTCTGCTTGCTGACAATGCAGCATGAGAAACAATAGGCCAACTAATTGAGAAGGTTTAAATAAAAACCTGCCAGCTGAGGCAGGTACACATGAGGAAAGTCAAACTCTTAGACAGGATCTCAAGTAAACAATTAAATTCTGAAAATCAGCAGGGAAACCAAGAGAAAAACAACCAGGGCCCAGTTGTGCAGCCTTTAATCATAATAGTGAGCACTTACTTACATGAATCATCCCATTGACGTCAAAGAGATTTCTTGATGCACAACTGGGCCCACAATGTGCAAAGAAATCAGCTTAAAAGTACAGTAGAACCTCAAAGATATGAACACCAGAATTACAGACTGACCGGTCAACTGGACACCATGTAGAACTGGAAATAGGCAATCAGGCAGCAGTGGAGACAACCCCTGCCCAACTCTCCCCCCCTCAAAAAACTCAAAACAAACAAACAAAAAACCCAGCAAATACTGTACTGTGTCGGTATTGCATCTTAAAGGTAGACACATGTGGGCTGCCTGTCCCCACCCCCTACTTGCACATGGGGGTGGGGAGGGCAGCCACTTACAAGTAGGAAGTAAAGATGCTGAGTTTCACAAGAACAGCTCCGAGAGACCCTGAGCGGGTGGAGCAAGAGCAGTGTATGGGTCTGTGGCTTTCCTGTCAGCCACAGGTACAGTCCCACAAAACTTCCCGAGCTCCTGCTGGAACCTGGCCAGAGCGTTTGCTGCTAGAGCTGGAGTCCAAGCTCCTGCCTGCATGCTGTGCTCTGTAGGAGCAGCTGAGTTTTAAAGAGCCACAGCCTGCACCACGTGCCCACTGACACTGCGGTGCCCCAGGATGCCTCAGTCATCACCCCTTGTAGCCAGGGGACTAGAACCAGCTGCCTGTGCACACCCCACTCGCCAGGCAACCATGTACAGGTAGGAGGTGAAGACGCTGAAGTTCACAGGCACAGTTACAGGCACAGTTGTGAGCCCCCGCTCTCAGCAGTCTGCCCTGAAGAGCATTCCATAACATCTTGTTCAGAGTTACGAACATTCCAGAGTTACGAACAATCTCCATTCCCGAGGTATCCGTAACTTGGAGGTTCTACTGTAGAAGACTCTTGGGTAGAGCAGGGTCAGAACATTTTTGGCAAAATGTATTTTTGCCAGAATAGACTGTTTCATTGAAGCAGAAACATTTCACAGAGAAGTATCAGTATCGACTGAGGTTTTGTTCGGAAAGTTTATGGAGGACCAGGGCTAAGTGATCACTTCTGATGTGTGGGAAAGGTATCAAAAACTTGACCGTTGGGTTAAAAAACAGACATTTTGATAATGTTGGAAATATTTTGTTTTCATTCCAAAGCAGAATGCAAGCAAATTTTAAAACCCCAAAGAGTTGTGAAATGGAATTTTTGTTCTCCAGTCTCTTGCGTAAAGAATAGCTGTGTGCTTAAAAGCTGCCAATAATTATGGGCATTGGAATCATTTTGCCCAAATGAGACCATGTGTATGTTAGCAATAAAATACTGGCCAGATTTAGAAAGAAATGTAGTGACTTGAAACTCTGTGCTTGCCTTAAGAGTCAGTGGGTTACATATTCACTCTAATTTCATAACAATCACCATCTCTTTCATTGAAACTGAACAACACAGCAAGACAAGTTTAATTTTTATTGCTGTATGTAAATATATAGAAAAAATGCCACTATAAACAAAAGGAAGACAGGAACACCCAGAGTTCTGTGTAGATACTGTTTTGCCTCCAGTAGCCAGACAGGCTATTATTAAGTCAGAATTTGTAGTAATCAACTGTTACATTAATGCCAGCCTTTACAAGATATTTGAAATAACTTCGAGATGCTAAATCCTCTGTATTTTCTATAAGCGATTATTTCAGTGGAGATCAGTAGGTTAGAAGAAACTGTCAGGATTGGAGGATAATTAGAAGACTAACTGTTTCAATACTGGTGATGGTTGGGCATTGACATATCTAAGCCATCTAGATGCCTATAGGTATTGTGGAAATACAAAATATACTTCAAATACCAGGTGAGGCCATATTTTTACAATAGTCCTGAAGATGCTGCCTCCCTGCTGCTTTCAGTAGTGGTATGAAGACTCAGCACCATGCAGTGATAGCCAAATGTATGATTTCACCTAAGAACTACTGCTTCTGGTATATTAATTTAAAAAAAAAGATTGAATGAATTTCATGCGCTCAGATTTAGTTTTCATGAAACATTAGTCTGGTGATCCTGAAATTCCTTTTCATCCATAGAACATTTGCAGTACAGGCCTTAGTAGTAAAAATTTCTTCATGTTGTTCTGCCAATGTGCTATTTTATTAGTTTGCATGCAGTGTAGTTGTAGCCATGCCAGTCCCAGGATATTAGAGAGACACGGTGGGTGAGGTAATATCTTTTATTAGACCAATTTCTGTTGGTGAAAGGGACAAGCTTTCAGAAGAAGTTGATCCAATAGAAGATATTACCTCATCTACCTTGTCTCTTTACTTGTTTAGCTGGGGATTTAAACGTGTGCTAATTTAAGTATTTACATACTGTGTTGAACAGGATGTAGTTGAGCGAGCTGGGAAGGGAGGAAACACCTGTTCAGGTATATGGATAACAGAGCCTCTATGCCCACTAAATTTTTTAGGCCACAGTACTGCAAACATGTAATCACATGCAACCTTTGCTCACATGAATGATCCATTTGGCTTCCAAAGGATTACTTTTATAAGTAAAGTTGCACATATTCTTAAGTGGTTGAAGGATCAGGGCTGTAGCCTCTCTATTGAGCCTGCCAGGAAAATTAACACAGTTCATGTATCTCTGTAGCTAAGGACCCAGTATTTTGTGAGGTATTTACAGGAGTAAGTTCAATATTTTCTTAATTGTTGTTTCCAGTAGACGCAAGATGCAAACCTTGTATAGCTTAATCAAATACATTACCAAATAACAAAAAGATTTACTGTAGCATCTTAAGATGTTTTGTTTTAAATTAATTACAAGTTTTAGGAAATAATGTGAAACATCTACATAATCTATAAGAAGAGAAAGGAAAAAAGTAGTAATTTTAAGGTTAACTAGGGCAAATTTTTCAAAGCTTGAGTGCCTAAAATTAAACTCCTACATTCATATTTAGACAACTAAAGAAAAGGTCTAGTTTTCAAAGTACAGCTGGGACAGACTCCACTGAGATGAAAGTTTTGTTGGACAATTTAAAATATTTTAGAAAATTCTATTTTTTAACAAAATTCTCAGAGTTCCATCTCACCTTATGAGAATGTGAAACAAGACGATTTAAGCTTGTTGAGCAGGAGTCATCTAGATTTATGACTGGAAACTATTGGATTGGAAATAGCATACTAAAAATGTTTCATAATTTTAAAAAACAGATGTTGAGTGATATGGGCAGTAGTTCTTTGTTTGAAGCTTATTTCCTAACTCGTGCACTTGGTGGATCTAGAAAGCACTGACCCGAACAGTACAATGAGAGCCAAAAAATTAGAATTTGCATCAATTTCAAAATGATATCCAGCAATGGTAACATTTGTTTTGTTGACCTCCATCCTCTCAGATATGGACTGGAGCTACACACGTTTCAAACCAGGTAGCCTTCAGATGGTAACAACTTTTGGCCACTACCTTTCCACTGCTGAGTGGAAGTGGTACACTCTGCAGCATGACATGTCATTCTAGGTACATTAACCAGGCTGAAGACAACGTGTGCTATCTAAGGGGAAAATTTTTCAGATATATGCAACTTCCAACAGGGCTCTAATACACCACAGATGTAGATAAGACTTGAGCTCTATTGAGTCAAAATTATCTTGTGCTATCAAAAAGAAGTCTTATCCAAAATTATTAAAAATTATTATCTCCAGCAAAGCTAGTTGTTTCTAGATAGTAATGTGCTAAGCGGAGAAATGAGCAGTAGACTCACAAGGACTGTTTGCTCCAAAGGATAAATGTGGCCCACATTTTATAGACATCCCTTACTCGATCAAGTACAGTGCTTGCAATTAAATAGTAATCATTGGCAAAAGTTACTATATAGAGATAACATCACCGATTCACACCATCCTTACAATGGGAAATAACTGTTAACTGTGTTAGTAAATGTTGGCTTTTTAATATAGACCACTGTAAAGGCTTGAAGCACTGCTATAGATTAAAATGTTTTACATCTTATTCCAGTGGTGATAGCGAGCAGTAGATGGCCTGCTTCCGGACAATTTGCTAAACATAACAAATCTGATTTGTCCCACCTTGTTTTCCTTTTTTTTCCTCCTGTTTCAGAGCCACAACTTTTCCCCTGCAGCCTCCTCTACCTAATGGAACAGAATGATCTGTGTCAGAAATGTTTTGAGACACAAAATTCTCTGAGGCTGCCTTTCACACAATATCTCAAATATATTTGTACTAAAAATACAATTAAAGTGGCCATCATTTAGGTGTCTTACATTTGCATTTGGGACTGATTCATGTTGGGCTCTCCATCCTACAAACACTTATGCATGTGCTTAAGTTTCCTCTCAAGATTTCAGGGGGACTGATCAAATGCATAAAATTAAGCACATGTATAAGTGATGGCAGAATTGGGACCCTGTTTTGTATTAGGAAGCTGATATGAATCAGCTGCAAATTCAGGTTGATTATATTTTACACTCAAATATAACACAAACCCAATTGTTCACTAGACTAAGGGATTTTTTTCTAACAGTTGTGTGTGAAATACTTTTAAGTCAAGTAGACTAGAACTGTCAAATCCATGATAGTCCTATATTATCCTTGAAGGAACAACTTCCTGATATGAAAGGTCAATTGTATATTTAAATCCTTACAGAAACAATTTGCTTACTCTGTATCATAAAGTCAATGTTAATGTGCTTACCACGCAGCATACAAGTTACAACAAATGGCACGTAAAGTCGTAAAAGTTTCTAAAATAAACAGTGTTTTACTTTTTTAAAATTAAAGTTCTATTCTTTTCTGCATATACATATTTCATATCTATGTGTCAAAATAGTTTGCAAAGAAATGCCTTTTAAGGCTCTGAGTTTGTTTTCTTTTTCAAACAAGTGCCAAGGTGACAGATGTCAGCACTGGAGAGGGGAAAATGTTATACAGTATGTTTTGTGCTCTCAGGCCACCAGCAAGTCCTCGGAAGGTCAGGTATTGAACATGCCTACGATCATTCTAAACCAGCCTTGTGAGCCATCAAATCACATCAAACTCAGCCATATGAGAACAAGCCTTAAGGTATAAGTGTGACATTTTCATTCTCTACAGTCTAAATCCTCACACATATCAAGCTGTCAAAGAAGAGAACAACTGGGGATTATCTTCTAATAGCTACACCTGCACCCACAGAACTGAGAACAAAGAAGATCGCTTACTTCCCTCTCCCCACCATTTCAGTTTATTGATTGACTTTTCCTTCTATTTTCTTTCAGATCTGTTTTTTTGTTGTTGTTGTTTTTTACACTGACACCTTTCCTCTGGCTGTGAGGCCAAACCATACAGAACAATCAGAAATTGTAGCAAGGATTGACTAACAGGTCTGTAATCTGCACCTGTTCTCTGAAGAAGAGGATGAGTTTATCCTCTCTGGGACACAATCACTGTGTCTTTGCCTGAGGCCTGGGATGTATTGGAACAAATGCTCCTAGAGTAGTGACCTTACTAGGAATCCCATTCCTGCTCCTAACAAAGTCAATAGATTTTTATGTTGATGTCATTGGAGCAGAATTGGGCCCCTATGGCCAGACTAGCCTGAAATTTCAAAGCCACTCTTCACATCATGGGTTTGAGAGTTCAACTCAGACATTTTTTGATTTGCAATCTATTTATGAAATGTTATGTAAAAAGAAGCCGAGGGGGCCAGAGAGAATGGGATTAAAAATAAGGTGAAATGAAAGCAGAGAGTGAGCAGATTGAAAAACAAATACAGCGAAACTGTCAAAAAAAGGAGCAGAGGGTAGAGAGGGAAATCATTTAAAGCGTGCACATTGTAGTAGCTTAATTTGGTTTTCCTTTCTCTCCCCTCCTTCTTGAGCTGCCCTCCTTACACAGACATTTTCTTTCTTGTGCCCCTCTGGAATATTTGATTGAGTCTACCACAAACACTGCCAGCTTCCAGTATGGCTTGATTTGTCAGTGGATTCCAGCAGTTGCTCTTGGAATCCATCAGGATGTCAAAACGTCAGATGTTGAAGCTGATATTACATGTGGCAGACCTGATCACTGTAGAGAGAAAAACATTTTTCATCCAATGTACTTTCCCAGCAGGATCACTTTGCAGCAGTTATTGCGTAATACAGCCATATGTTGTATCTTTTTGAGTCAAGCTGAATTGGAATACAATTACTGTATGTTGCATTTTGCAAGCACAATAGAAAAATAGTTAAAAAACATTATACACAAGCATGAATTGTAGATGTTCCAAACTGAGTAACTGAGAAGGACAATTCAAGTATTAACCAATTTCAAGTATTGTAGTTTCTAATCTATTTCCATGAATGAAGACATTTCTAACCTACACAAATGTTAAGGGATCAAGATATACTTTGTATGACTGCCTGACCCTTCTAAAAGGTCCCCTTCCTCTTCTGTGAGCTCTAGAAGGTGATAGCCTTCCAAAGAAACTAGGCAAATGCAGCCCATGAATAAATGCATTAATGACTGGAATCCCATGGGATCAATCCTAAACTGGTAAATCAGCACAGAACCCTTGAAACCAATGGAACTACACCAAATTTACAACAGTATATTTAAGCAATGTCACTATTGTCACTATAGAGCAGGGCAACAAGCTATTTCACTGCCATAATCCCTTCTCTGGTCTGCCTAGTCACTATCTCTTCCTCACTTCAGTCCTGCCTGAAAACTCACATATTACATGTTATCTACAATAGAGTTACCAATACTCACTCTGTCTTAGCCAATTACTTTTGTAAAAATCCATAATGCTTAACAGAACCATCAGGAAATACACATGCCAAAGCGGAGTAACAAGGTTACCACATTGCTATCACCTTTGTCTTGTCTCTCCAGCCCCTCCATTGAAATAAATGTGAAAATCTCTCATTGATTTCAAAGGGTCAGGATTTCACCCATGATTTCAAGCTTAACATTTAGGATCTGTGCCTGTACACACTTATACACATGAGTTACTCTACTCAAGTGAGTAATACCACCGAGCTCAATCAGATTACTCATGCATCTAAAGTTCTCATATGCACACACTGGCAAATTGTGGTCCTAACATTGTATGCTCTTTTTGGGTAGGGGCTGGTTATTCTATTATTTCTGTGAAGCGCCTACCACATTGTTAGTCTAAATGACTACAATAATAATGATAGTATGTTTAGCATGTGAATATGGAGTAGATAAAATTAAATGGCAATCAGTGCTTAGATTCCCCATCCTATATGCTTGTAGCTCACATACAGACTGCCAAAAGCTCATGCAATTCACTGAACTTTCTCCTCCACATTTGTACATTCCCCACCTTTAAGCAACCTGAGTCATATAGTAATCCCTATTGAAGCTAAATAAAAAATACGTATTGGAATCTCATGCTCCACAGGGCAAAATCCATGTACAGAACTCACTGCAAAATTTGGCAAAAAAAAAAAAAAAAAGAGAGTGATGCACGATGAAGGTTGCCACAGGGCAGTTTTATGTATTTACTGCCCATTTTGTGGATGTTATAAAATATTTCCTATGTTGCTGGGTACAAATAGATACCAAACTACAGACGAACAACTTGGGGAATATGAATTATTGTGCCTTTGGAATAGCAGAATACAACATAGCACTCACACTAGTCAGTTATCTTTTAACTAATTTCACTGTTTTTTAAGCAAGCCAGAAGGAGAATTCTAGTATCCTAACCAGTCATTACAAAAGAGTCAGGTCCTCATCTTGTGTGTAAGTTCATAGAGCGCTGCCTGTTTATATTAGCCAAAATTTTGGCACGTTTACTCTCAAATATTAGGGTGGATCCTCAGCTAGTGTCAATCAGCATTACTCCATTGGCTTCAGTGGAACCAGTTTTCACCAGCTGAGGATCTGGTCCCATAAATCAAATCACAGAGAGCCCAACTCATTTCTTTATTACTCTAGTTTCAAATGAGGGTCACTTGATTGATTTCAATGTAGTCACTTTGGTAAAAAGTTGGAGTAACACAGTGGTGAATCAGACACAAAATATCTCCAATAAAAAAAAAGGTCTTCCTTAATTTGATTTTGAGGAATATCAAAATCCTAAGAATACTTTTCAGTACTTCTGATGATAAAAATATTGGCTTATCTTCTGATAAAGCCACTGGGTGCCCTATCATTGGCACATTCTGCCCATGAAAATAGCTTAGCCAGCCACAGGAACATCACTCCAGGTAACACAGAGTCAGAGTTTACAGCTGGCAGGGACCATCATATCGTCTAGTCCAGGGATCGGCAACCTTTGGCATGCGGCTCGCCAGGGTAAGCACCCTGGCAGGCTGGGCTGGTTTGTTTACCTGCCGCCTCCACAGGTTTGGCCGATCGCGGCTCCCACTAGCTGCGGTTCGCCGCTCCAGGCCAATGGTAGTGGCGGGAAGTGGCAGCCAGCACATCCCTCGGCCCGTGCCACTTCCCGCAGCTCCCATTGGCCTGGGACTGCAAACTGCAGCCAGTGGGAGCCGCGATTGGCCTAACCTGCGGACGCGGTAGGTAAACAAACCGGCCCAGCCCACCAGAGTGCTTACCCTGGCCAGTCGCATGCCAAAGGTTGCCAATCCCAGGTCTAGTCTGACATCCTGTATATCACAGGCCACCAGCATCATCCAGCACAGTAAACCCAACTGCCAAAATTAGACCAAAGTATTACAGCCCACACAAGGTGAGACTGTTATATGACACAGGCAAAGAATATGAGGGACTGAGGTGCACCAATTCCTGAGGCCCCTGCAATAGCAGGGACATGATGAAGTGAGAGATAGTCAGATAATCCTGGCAAGTGACCTCCACCCTCACGCCACAGAGAGAGGTGACCCTCCCCCTACCCTCTATTGTAACTGCCAGTCTGAGCTGGGTAGAAATTCCTTCCTGATCCACATATGGCCATCAGTTAGACCCTGAGCATGTGAGCAAGTACCAGACAGCCAAACACCCAAGAGAGAGAGAATGCTCAGTGCCACCTCAGAGCCCTGGCCCATGCCTTCTCCCATCTCCAGCCATGCCCATGCCTGATGCTTTAGAGGAAGGAAATTAAGAGACAACACCACCACCTCCACCAAGCTGGCCTTCTCCCGAGCTCATAAAGTACTATTGACCCATCTAAAGTCCTTATCCAGGCAGTTGTATTTTCTCAGACATAAGCAAAACAAACAAAAACATTTCCTCAGTCCACCTCAGCCTAGAGCTCCCAGGTTTCTTCCTGCCCCCTCCCCTTTACCTCTCAGTTGGTCCTGTTTTCAGGCTTCCTCGGGAATATTCAGTGCTCTCATTATTGAGCACTGCCACACAGGGGTTTCTCCCTGGAACCCAACAGCAGGTTCCCACAGCCTCTCCTCCCAGGGAACTCTGACAGTCACTCCCAAGGAAATTCCTGTTCCTGTTTTCACTCTGTCTCCCTATTCCCAGGGAGCCAGCAGTGAAAGCCCCATGTCTGCTCTCTCTACCCCTTTCCTAGCTGACTCTCCAGCCTGATTCACCCAGACTTCCCCACTCTAGGGCCCACATGCCTTCTCTTATAGCCCAATTAGAGTCAGCTGACCTGGCACAAATGCACTAGCCCTGCTCCTTCTTAAAGGGCTATTATCACCCTGCGACACTTCCCCATATAGAGAGCTCCTCCCACAGGGAAGAGCATGCTTTCCTTTGGTGTGTTGCCTCCCTATGCCCAGTTGCTGTCATAGGAGGAATGGCTAGAAAGAAGAGGGCATGGACAAGGCTTCCCTATGTCCGGTTGAGCCATGGTTCTATTTTGGCCCCTAAGGCCACTGACAGCCAATCATGAGAGCAACCTTTACACTGCTTTAACTTACGCCTAGGCACTGACCCAACACAGTCCAGGCTCAAGATCCGGGGAGCACAAAGGTGAACTTTATGCCGCTCTTGCATGCCACCCCTGAATGCACATGCTCTGATGAGTCGAATGCAGTTGGCCAAACACCAGGAATTGTGCTATAGTGTTTTGGATCATAAATGCAGCCATTACTTATTCACAGATGTTAGGTTTTTCATTTAATGTTTTTTTCAGATGCCTTTAGTGCTTTTGAAAGATACCAGATGGAAAGTAGAAATGTTTAATATCACTCTCTTATGCATCTTCCTATAGCTTTTTTCTTTTGATCTTTTGAAATTTGCCCTTCCTATTGACTAAAGGCTTGATCCGTCCATCAGTCAGCACTCAAAATACCATTGGTTTCAATGGAATTTGTGCACACAGAACAATCAAGCACTAATAAATCAACTTCAATGGCCGGTGAACAAATTATCCGACCATGCCTACCTAAAGCAATCAAAAATGATTGAAAAAAAAAGGTGAAAGTAGTGTTATTTTCAATACAAATTTATATTACGTTTTGACTGGATTAAATAGATAGTTGAATTGGATCTGTGATCAATTTAGATGTAAGCACTTTAATAATTTCTAGCTGTGACCCTGCAACTGAAACAAAAAGTTCTCCATGACCATATTCAGTTTTTATACACCCATTGCACAGTCACCTAAACTTTACTCTTATTATTATATATATAATAAGGGCCCCATGCTGAATTCATGGTTCACCTAAACTAACACTGACATCACTTGGCATTTTGGCTGTGCAAAGAATACAGAATCAGTTTGGAGGTGAGCAGTTGCTTTAGTCTTCAATTTCTCTTCCAGAATTTGTTGTAAAACGGCTATTGTGCCTGGAGTTTAAACGATAGGACATTTTATTATTGCTGCAATATATTGCTCTAATTGTTTCATAAATCAGGCTGAGGTGTACAAATGTCATGTAATAAGCCTTTGTTTAGTAATCCCCTCAAATGTATTAACAAAAATGAGAGCTCAGGAGAATAACTGATGTACACAATGTCAATGTGGATCTCTGCAATGGAATTAAAATTTACCAAGACACCATCTTTTACGTCATAGACTTAATATTTCCCTCCCAGAATAATACTCTTAGTCTAAATGCATTTTAATATGGAGAACTCACCTCATGCTTTGGTGCTATTGTGCTAAAGGATGAGGAGGTATTTTATAGAGAAATGCATCTGGAATTGATCTGTGTTAAGTTGTGTTTTAGCCAGTGGTAATACAGTGACAAGCCTTTTAGAGAGATGATGAATGTAATGTAATGTCTTTGAACATGATTTTTTTTTTGTGGAAACTAATTAACGAACCTAAACTACTTCTATTCAAACACTCTGAAAAGATAACTCCAGTCACAAATGTTAAATATCTGTTTTGCTTTTCTTTGCTTACTCATGCATTTATTCAACACTTCCTATAGCAGTTTATCTAAAATTAGGACCAAAGTAATTTAAGCAGCCATACCCTACGTAAGAGATTCTGTGGAAGGCTTTAAATCATAGTGACAGCCATTAGAACTTGCTTAAAGGAAAAGCATTTCTGAATAACTCTCAGGTATACAATGAAAAATGTAAAAGTATTTTAAAAAAACAATATGCATATTTGAATGGTCTCTACTTATGACAAATTATACAGCATATGCAGTCTGGTGACCCTCTACAAGATCCATTATATATATATATATATATATATATATATATATATATATAAAATGAGTTAATATTCTGCTCAGTGAAATTATACCTGTCAACAGCTGGTTTAATTAATTGGAAGTTTCCTCAGCTTTGTCCTCTTCACCCGCCCTTAGCTTGATGCTATTTGGAAATAGCAGGAACTATGGCCAAGATTTTTCAAAAACATTAGGCTTTTAAGGCCACATTTCAGTAAATGCCCTAATTTCCAAGTGCTGAACACCAGTCACTCCCAATGAAGTTAATGAGAAGTTACAGACCTGAGCCTGTAGCAGCATTACTCCTCATCTGATTGGCTGCCTCACTTCTCTATTCACTCTCTTCTGCTTCAGATTCATGTCTACAGTTACCCCACTCATGTGCTGGAGTAAGGGATTTTCAACCAAATGGATGCTAAATACTTGAGTTTTGCATCCAAGATGGAAAGTCAGAGAGCTTGCTCATGCTGCACCCACTCTCTGACCATTTTGCATGATGTGGTGTACTGCAAACTTGAAATACATAGGAAAGCAAAATGGGTGTCTACAAATAATGGCAGGAAGAAGTACTCCTGATATATACCTAGCCTGACTAGTATGCCGAGGTTCTAGAACTCTGCTTTTCATAAATTAATTGCCCCCTTCACTGCTTTTACTGCTGATACAATGAAAAGAACATATATCTGATCCTTGAAGTGGTGGGTTTTTTATATTTGCCTTTGTAAAACCCCTGATTTGCAAATAGTTCCGAAAATTCCTTTGTCTTTCTCTAAATAATATTATTTGTTATGACGTTTAAAGATCATAGACATTATTCTCCACATAAAACATTTGCTAAGAACTAGGAGTTTATGATTGAAATTAGAAACAATCACTCTGTCTGTTGAGAGGTATTGACCCTTCTGATCCTGCTTCTGTTCTAGTGAAGAGATGACTTTCTCTAACTCAAACAATTTGAGGAAAAAATGAAAGCTTTGAAACAGCTTTAGGGTGTCAGTGTGGCATTTTGTTATTTTTATTTCTTGAACTGGAATGTTCACAGAATTAAAACCGTGAACCACATGTTAACACTTTTGTGCTTTCTATTTATTATTGATGGGCCCGAGTCAAATCCATTGAGCCCAAACACCTTCAAATTTTGGGGATCTTTGCCCCTTGATCTGGATCCAACCCAAGCAGAATTAAGTTCAACTCTTTATTTTACCCATTGCTGGGGACAATCCTTCCTGTACAGAGCCAGATGTTTGGTTGGTGTAAACTGGGATGGTTCCGTTTAAGTTAATGAAGCTACCCTGATGCTTTGGTCCACAGCATCTAGGGCCCTGATTCTTGAAGGTATTTACTCTCTTTGAAATTAGGTTCTTTAATACCTTTGAGGATCTGGGCCTAAGTCTTATATTGGCTAATATCAAGAACAATTGATAACACAGTGTATGTTCAATACATATGGTAAAACCAAAAGACAAAGATGAAAGCTTTTTCATTTATTAAACAACATATAAATATGAAGGGTCAGATTTCTGTAGCTACTTATAATAAATAGCTCATGTTCACATTGACTAATCCTATTAATTTATCTGGCTTGAATAAGGCTTGATGAATCTGTCCCTGAAAGATCACCTTTACCTTCTTGCAGTTGTTTTTGAAGTAGGAGTTTAGGCACATTTACTTTTTTCAAGTACTTTCTAACAAAATATTAATGCCATTCTGACATTCTAGAATTAGCAATTAACAGCAGGTTTAATACAAGTGTAAGTGAAGAATGGCACGAGTTGAACAATTGTCGTCTTTTTTAACTCAACCTTTCTAAACAAAAATAACTCATAAAGGCAGATTCATGGTGCTGCAAATATCAAAAAGGCTCTTCCATACATCACTTTAATCAGAAACATGATAATAATGCATAATTCCTAGTTAATGAAACATTTATGTACATGTAATTATATTGTAATTTTAGCTACAGATGTTTACACAGAATATGGATTGGTGTAATTTATTACCTCATATATTTATAGAGTTAGCACAGTGCCTCTGTAAACATTAATATATAAATACACATATTTACGAAAAGTATAATGTAGAAAACTATGCAGCAGATACAAAGGACTGGATCCATTAAACCACTTAGGTGCCTAATGACAGGTTTCAGAGTAGCAGCCGTGTTAGTCTGTATCCGCAAAAAGAAGAACAGGAGTACTTGTGGCACCTTAGAGACTAACAAATTTATTAGAGCATAAGCTTTCGTGGACTACAGCCCACTTCTTCGGATGCATATGCTGTAGTCCATGAAAGCTTATGCTCTAATAAATTTGTTAGTCTCTAAGGTGCCACAAGTACTCCTGTTCTTCTTTTTAGGTGCCTAAGTCCCTGTTTTAGATTCATGCACTGGTAGACTTTATCATAGGGATCTACTATGTAGACTATGATAATCATTTAAATCACAGTTTTGGCTCCACTGAGATCCATAAAATTCCCACTGAGCCCTGTACGTGCCTAAATTCACTTGGTACCTACGTTTTTCAGGTTAAAAGTTCCCTCATTGCCTATGTGACCATGTGCCAGGGATGGGCCACAATGAAAATGCCACACTCAGGGCAAACTGCAAGAAATAGGGCAGACAATCCCCCCAAACTGGTGGTTTCCTTTATAATTAGAGTCACCAAGCCAGTAGCCAGCTTCTTCAGTACCACAGTGGTTAACCAGAAGCCAAACACAGTCCTCTTTAGCCATTCAATCTCTTGGCTCCCAACCATACAACCAAGTCTAATATAGTGAGGGGGTATTGAATACCAATTTTACCATTTGTGATGTTCTGCTAATCTCCAGGTCAATATGAATCTCAGATCCTACCCAAATATAATGCTGTCAGCCAATCCTTAGTAAACTAATTAAAGATTTATTAATAAAAGAAAAGACGAGAGTTATAAATGGTTAATAGATCATATATATATACAAGTGGTTGCAAAGTCCTTGTATCGGGTGTGTAGCAGTGATGGAATAGACTGCTGGCTTGCAAAAGTCTCTCTGGTAACTTCCAAAAGATTGGAAGGTCCTCAGTCCATAGTTCAAGATGCGCCTTTTAGCTGTAAATCAACCATCCAGAGAATTAGAGCAGGAAAGAGGCAAAATAGAGGCATCTCAGAGGTCTTTTATATCCTTTGCCCTGTGCATGGAAGTTTACTGTCCCAAAGCCCACAGCCCCTGTGTATGGAGTCCAGGGTCACATGAGCATATCAGATGTCCTTAGATGGTTTGCTGAATCACAGGGTTTGCCATTGCCCATATTCTTTCTGCGGCATCCACAGGAAAAGCTTACTTGGCAGGATTACTTTCTTCAATGGCCCATTATGAGCTGTGTCCTTAATGGGCCATCAGCACACAACTGTCTAGCCATTATGTAAATCTATCTGGAGGGTGTCATCCAGGAACAAAATACATGTTGGAGCTACAAATACATAGCCAATATCCATAAATTTAGAAACAAAGATGATACATGGATTTTATCAGGATAATCATATTAGTTAGATTGTAACTTTTTCATTGACATCTTACATTACACACTTTGTGCAAGACTCGTTGCAACTGTATAATAGTGAAAATATCAATGACGTAAAAGGTCATCTTTAATCATATAGCATCACAGCCTATGTTTCGGCCTCTGGGCACTCACCCTGCTGCCTCCCAGTAGGTGTCTGGACATATGTCTCCTGCCTATGTCCCAGAGTAATTCACAAACTAGGTGAAGAAAGGTATTTATCTGCCTAACTCACATGTGAGGCCTAATCCTGTAGGCATGCTGAGAGGATGCCTACCAGATCAGGTCCCATTCAAAATCCTGCTGGAGGAGGAGGTGCTGATCTTATAACTTTCAGCCCAATGGTTAGAGAAGTCACTTGGGATGTGGGAGACAAAGGTCTAATTCCCCCTTCTCTGCCAGGGGAGGAGAAAGGATTTGAAAAGGTGTCTCCTATGTCTCAGGAAGCTATTCTAACCACTAAGCTATGGGATATTTCGATGTGGGGCATCCTCAGGTGCACCTGTTGAAGCTGTCCCACTGTGGATAAATAATTAAAGAGTGATTGGAGGAGGGGTACTGAACCCAGGATCTCCCACATCCCAGTGACTGCTCCAACCAGTGGGCTAAAAGTGATAAGATGGGCACCATCACCACTGTCTCCAGCCATTTTGTGTGGTGTGAGGCAAGTGCTTAACTCATTCCTGCAAGAAACCCTTTACATAAGAACAGCCGTACTGGCTCAGACTAATGGTCCATCTAGCCCAGTATCCTGTCTTCCAACAATGGCCAGTGCCAGGTGGCTTAGAGGTAATGAACAGAACATATAATTATCGAGTGATCCATCCCCTGTCATCCGCTCCCAACTTCTGGCAATCGGAGGCTAGGGACACCCAGAGCATTGGGTGCATCCCTGACCATCTTGGCTAATAGCCATTGATGGATCTTTTCTCCATGAACTTGTCTAATTCTCTTTTGAACCCCATTATAGTTTTATAGAATTTTTCCTTTGCAACCTATTTTCCCCCCAAGACTTCGGTTTTTGAAGCACTGAAATGTACATGGAAAGAACACTAAAACTAACGTAGGGACAAAGAAGTCCTGTCATATTAGTGAAGAACTAAAGATATAGAGTTTGCCCAGATGGTAGAAAGGAAGAATATAATAACTATATATATAGTGACATCTATTAGATGGTGGATTTGCCTGAAGGAACAGGTGGAAGATTCATCCCTTCAGGTATTTAAAATGAGATCTGTCTCAGTTCTAGAAACCACAGACACTGACTCCATGAATGCTCCATGGCTCAAGCACCCATGGAAAAAAATAGAGGGGGGCTCAGTACCCACCAACCACAGGGTGGGGCAGAGAATGGCAGGAGGGTAGGGTGCCTTGGGAGAGGGGGCAGAGCAGAGGTGGGAAGAGGCAGAGCGAGGGTGGGGCCTCAGGGGAGGAGGTGGGGTGGGGGCAGGAAGAGGTGGGGTGAGGGCAGGGTCTCAGGGGCAGGGGTGGAGTGGGGGTGGGGGCTCAGGGCAGAGCAGGGGTGGAACATCCACCAGGAAAAATAAAAATCAGTGCCTGTGCTGTTAAACTGTTCTGTAGGGAACAATTCTGCAATGACAAAGGGAAGAACTAGTTGAATGAATTTGGTGTTCTCCACCTCCAAATTAAATAGGACATGTTCATCCCTGGTATAACTTCACACCAGAGATGGCATAAGCAGCATGATTTTATGAAATCCATTTTTGAACTTCCAACATTTGCTTATACTGGATCACATGGGTTCTTTTCTGTGAGAAAATCCACATAAATGCCCCAGGGGAGAAAACCTCCATAAACTTCTCCTTGGAGTTACCCCCAAATTCTTCATTCAGGGTGGGTTTTGTTCCTGCATGGAACAAGCAGAAGGTCAGAAAGAAAATTGTGCAGACCCCTCATTAATTGTTTAGGTATCAAGCTATTCCCTGCCACAGCCCTCCCTCCCTCATTCTCAGTAGCCTCCTCATTTAGACCTTGGAGAGTTCCTTATGGAGCTTTAAGCAAGTGGAAGATAGTGTTATGGAGACAGAGGATCCCCTCATTTCTATACAGGAGAGCAAGGATACACGAACAGAGAATTCTTGCACATCGTTCTGGAGAGTGGGGATGATTCCTTACCTTTCCTACCTATTTGACTGTACAACCCATGATGCTAGCAGAGGATCAGAAAGTTGAAGTGTTATTTTCATTGTAAACTGGGACCTTCCCTCCAGGGAAATTCACAGATGATTGAAAAGAACAGCACCATCTAAAACACCAAAAAGCATCTTGCTCTCATTTTCACATGTGATTTTGAAGGAAAGTGAGTTTGATTTGGGAAAGGATGTTTTGTTTTTCTTTTTTAACCCATAACAGGTTACACAGCAGCAATCAGTTAACTTTGCACTGGACAGAGTGCAGTGTAATGTTTTCCTTCAGCTTTCTAAATTCAATCTGAATGTTAAAAAAATAACATTGTAGGAGACAATGATGGCTTGGAAAATGTCTAATATAAAGTGTTTAAGATAAAAGTACAAAAACACTAGGGATAAATTAAATTTTTTTTCTATCTCAGGGAGCCAAAAAACAAAGAGAAATGTTTTTTTTTTTTTTAAAGGAAATGAGACCAGAAACCTGAGCTGGCTAGAACTCGTCACTAAAGCCAGTTCTCAGTTTCAGATTTTTCTGTATTTTTGCTGCGTCTTTCAAATTTCTTCTGATTTGTTGGAAGTTTCCATCTGTAGTATGTGTAATGGATTAAATGTTGAGCAGGGTTGTCACTTCAAAAATGATGGATTAAGGGACGGAGCTAGAGAGCTAGAAATTATTAAATGGATCAGTAGATTAGTTCTTCTCTTTAATCAGCAGAATTCCTGTTGAAGACAATGGGAATTTTGCTGACACTGGGACTGAGAACCATATGTTCAAACTATTTCTGCAGGTGGCAAATGTATCCCTTTGGAGTATTTTTTGTTGCTTTGGAGGGGAATGGAGAGCTTTCTTCTACTGTCTCCTATCATCAGTGAAGAAGGTGAAACATCAGCCCTTGATTTAAATATATGCAGGCAACCAGCTAAAAGGCTAAATTGTGGAGGGTAATTAAGCAATAACAATCAAAGCACAAGGGAGCTCCTGGGGATAAAGGACAAGGAAAAAGGAATTGATGGCTTGAGGTGCATCAAATGGCTACTTGGTTATTATTCCCCATGAATAGTCCTAT
Organism: Trachemys scripta elegans; assembly: GCF_013100865.1. Taxonomy (NCBI): domain Eukaryota; kingdom Metazoa; phylum Chordata; order Testudines; family Emydidae; genus Trachemys; species Trachemys scripta. The sequence continues at coordinate 66,097,538 of NC_048298.1, forward strand.
GCATAGGTCATTACTGATATTACATAGAGAAAAAAACTTGTAAGTGTATCCATTTTTTAATGGTTGGCACTCTTTCAATTTCAGTATCACATGCAACTCATTTTTAGAGAAGTAATACCCTGTCCATTAGCCAGTTAAATTGTTTAAATTGTCTCTCATCATTCCATTTGTCCATGGGTAATGCAGAATGGCAAGGATATGATGGCATTTTGGGTCGGAGGGAAGGCATAAGTAAAGAGTAGCCATCTTCATAGCTAGAGGTGCTAAATAGGGTAAAATCACCTTGTCCTCTTCTCTTCTCATTTCTCTGTTCCATTTATAGAATAATAAAAATGTAGGGAAGAAAGGTATTTGGAGAGATCATCTAATCCAGCCCCCTGTGTTGAGGTAGGACCAAGTATACCTAGACCATCCCTGAAAGGTGTTTGTCTAACCTGTTCTTAAACACGTCCAATGATGGGGATTCCACAACCTTCCTGGGAAGTCTATCTCAGTGCTTAATTATCCTTATAGTTAGCAAGTTTTTCCTAATATCTCATCTAAATATTCCTTGCTGCAGATTAGGCCAATTACTTCTTGTCCTACATAAAGTGGACATGGAGAACAATTGATAACAGTTCTCTTTAAAACATCCCTATACAGGTTTGAAGACTTTTATCAGGTCTCCACTCAGCCTTCTTTCCTCAAGGCTAAACATGCCCAGTTTTTTTAACCTTTCCTCATAGGTCAGGTTTTCTAAACCCTTTATCATTTTTGTTGTTCTCCCTTTGACTCACTGCAAATGTTATGAGCAGACTCTCCACTCCATTATCAAAGCTTCTTAAAGAGGCCCTAGCATGCCATCCATTGATCCCTAAACCCTTTAGGATCCCTTGACAAAGGGGTGGGAGGGCTACTTAGGAAAAACAACGGTTTTAAAAGACAGCTCCTAAACAGCCACAGGAGCTAACAAACAGGATCCACAAACAGGGGATTTGTGAGGGAGTTAATGAGGGATTATGAGAGCCAGATACACTTAATATTCTCTAAACTTAGACCAACAAACACTCCCCAACAAAAATAATACTAAAAACAAACAAACACACAACCCCCCTCCTCACCAAAGCTGCAAGAGGAACAATAATGCAGGCAGAAGTCAAACAGCGGAGTGGGGGCTATCCAGTTTATTGCACTAAATGCAGCATGTATGATTACCTGCCTTGTGGGCAGGTGGTGTATGTGTGCATTCAGTGCAAGCAGCTCATGGCCCTCAGAAACTGAATATGGGCTTGTGAGGCCAGAGTAGATGAACTGGAGGAGCTAAATGAGAGAGAGAGACTTTCCTGGACACAGTAGAGTGTTCCTACACTCAGTCTGACAGCGTCTGTGCAGTTGAGGAAGATGAACCTCTTGGGGAAGGAGAACATCAAGCTGGAGTGGAGGGAAACTATCCTATAGTTGGTACCATCCACTCAGATGAGGTAATGATATCCTCTCGCAGTGAGGATACCCCTCTGGCAGGAAGGAGCCCAGTTATTAGGAAGAGGCAGGTAATAGTAATGGGGGATTCAATTATTAGAAATATAGATAGTTGGGTTTGTGATTAGATTAGGCACTCAGATACTATTGTAATATATACCAATGTAAGAACCTAGCTAGATAAATTACAAAACAGACCCCATCAGTTACTTAAAAATCTCTTCCTACATCACTGAGTAATTATTATTACCAACAGTTAATATTTATCTAGAACCACATGGTGAATTGCCTGCCAGATGTGAAGGTTGTAGATCTCTCGCGACATCTAGACAGACTGGAGCAGTGCTGGAGAGGAGCCAGTGGTTGTGGTACATGTAGGTATCAGTGACATATGGAAAGGTAAGAGAGAGGTCCTGGAGGCCAAATTTAGGCTGCTAGGTAAGAGATTAAAGTCCAGAATGTCCATGGTGCATTCTCTGAAATGTTTCTGTTCCACGTGCATAGCCAGTTAGGCAGAATTGCAGGATCTCAGTGTGTGGATGAGACAATGGCGAAGGGAGGAGAGGTTTAGGTTTATTAGAAATTGGGGAACATTTTGGGAAAGGGGGAGCCTATGCAAGAAGGATGGGCTCTACCTCAACCAAAACAGAACCAGATTGCTGGCATGTAAAATTAAAAAGGTTGTAGAGGAGTTTGTAAAATAAGGGCTGGCGGAAAGCCGACAGGTGTAGAAGAGCACACGGTTTGGACAGAGACATCCCTTAGGGAAGGATCTATTAATGGGGATTCTCTATATCCTAGTAAGGGAGAGAGGATGAAAGTTGATAAAGTACAAGTAGCAACTGAAGAGAAACAGTCAAATAAAAAGAATCCCATTCAATTACATCAAATGAAGGCAGACAACTAAATACTGAAAATTTTTATAAGTGCTTGTGTACAAATGCTAGAAGTCTAAATATTAAAATGGGTGAGCTTGAGTGCCTGGTATTAAATGGGGTTATTGATATACTGAGCATCACGGAAACTTAGTGGTGGGGGAGTGGCACTATATGTGAAAGAAAATAAAGAGTCAAATATAGTAAAAATCTTAAATGAATCAAACTATATCACAGAATTCCTATGCTTGAATAATTAGATTATAGCAGAAGGAATATACTACCGACTACCTGACCAGGATGGTGATGGTGACTGTGAAATGCTCAGGGAGATTATAGAGGTTATAAAAATAGAAAACTCAATAGTAATTTGGGATTTTAACTACCCCCATATTGACTGGATACATGTCACCTCACAATGGGATACAGATTCTAGACACTATTAATGACTGCTTCTTGGTGCAGCTAGTGCTGGAACTCACAAGGGGAGAGGCAATTATTGATTTAGTCCTAAGTGGTACACAGGGTCTGGTCTAAGATGTGAATATAGCTGAACTGCTAGGTCAGAGGTGGACAAACTATCGCCTGTGGGCCATATCTGGCCCGTGGGACCCTCCTGCCCAGCCCCTGAGCTCCTGGCCTGGGAGGCTAGCCCCCAGCCCCTCCCCTGCTGTTCCCACTCCCATGCAGCCTCAGCTCACTGTGCCACCGGCGCAATGATCTGGGAGGTGGGGCTGTGAGCTCCTGGGGCAGCACAGCTGCAGAACCCGGCCTGACCCAGTGCTCTATGCTGTGTGGTGCCTTGGCAGGCACCAGACGGGTGGCGCCGCTGCCTGTCCTGGTGCTCTGGACAGCGCGGCTGTAGTGCTGCCAGCCACCGGTGCTCCAGGCAGCGCGGTAAGGGGACAGGGAGCAGGGCGGAGGGGTTGGATAGAGGACAGGGAAGATCGGGGGGGTCAGATGTTGGGGGTGTGGATAGGGGTCGGGGTAGTCAGAGGGCAGGGAACAGGGGGGTTGAATGGGGGGAGGGGTCCTGGGGGGCAGTCAGGAAGGGGGGGTTGGATGGGGCAGTGGGGAGCAGTCAGGAGCAAGGGTTACGTGGGTGGTCAGGGGCAGGGAATGGGGTGGGGGGTAGATGGGGCAGAGGTTCCAGGGGGGCCGTCAGGGAACAGGGGCGGTTGGATGGGGCAGTAGTCCTGTGGGGGGCCGTCAGGGGATATGAAGCGGGGGGCGGGGGGGGGCCTCGCCTGGCTGTTTGGGGAGGCACAGCCTCCCCTAACTGGCTCTCCATACAATTTCAGAAACCCAAAGCGGCCCTCAGGCCAAAAATGTTGCCGTCCACGCTACAGACCTTACATCAGCACAGCTGTAATGTCTCCTGTGTAGGCACTCTCTGCCTGCAGGAGAGGGCTCTCCTGCTGGCATAATAAACCACCCCCAAAGAGTGGTGGTAGCTCTGTTGGCAGGAGATCATAGAATATCAGGAGATCAAAGCAGGACCAATCCCCAGACAGATTTTTACCCCAGTTCCCTAAATGGCCCCCTCAAGGATTGAACTCACAACTCTGGGTTTAGCAGACCACTGCTCAAACCACTGAGCTATCCCTCCCCATAAAGGCCATGGTCAAGTAATGCACTGGATGATCAAGGTGCTAAACGAGCACTCTAGGAAGACAAGGCCATTGTGAAGGAGCTAAATGAATTCTTTGCATTGGTTTTCACTGCAGTGAGGGAGATTCCCACACCTGAAACATTCTTTTTAGGTGACAAATCTGAGGAACTGTCCCAGTTTGAGGAGTCTATACAGGAGATTTTGGAACAAACTGATAACGTAACAGTAATAAGTTGTCAGTACCAGATGATATTCACCCAAGAGTTCTGAAGGAATTCAGATATGAAACTATAGAACTACTAACTGTGGTATGTAACCTATCATTTAAATCAGTCTCTGTATCAGATGACTGGAGGATAGCTAATGTAACAGCAATTTTTTTAAAAGTCTCCAGAGGCAATCCTGGCAATTACAAGTTGCAATTACCTAGCTTCAGTACTGGGCTTATTGATTGAAACTATAGTAAAGTACAGAATTATCAGACACATAGATGAACACGATTTGTTGAGGAAGAGTCAACATAGCTTTTGTAAATGGAAACCATGCCTCACAAATCTATTAGAATTATTTGAGGTGGGGGTCACAAACATGTGGACATGGGTGATCCAGTGGGCATGGTGTACTTGGACTTTCAGAAAGCCTTTGACAAGATCCCTCACCAAAGGCTCTTAAGCAAAGTAATAAATCCTGGGATCAGAAGGAAAGTCCTGTCATGTATCAGTAAATGGTGAAAACACAGAAAACAAATGGTAGGAATTAATGGTCAGTTTTTAAGTGGAGAGAAGTAAATAGTGGTGTCCCCCAGGGATCTGTACTGGGATCAGTGCAGATCAACATATTTATAAATGATCTGAAACAGGAGAAAAGCAACAGAGGGTCCTGTGGCACCTTTAAGACTAACAGAAGTATTGGGAGCATAAGCTTTCGTGGGTAAGAACCTCACTTCTTCAGATGCAAGAAGTGAGGTTCTTACCCACGAA
>NC_048298.1:66127457-66162953 GCF_013100865.1 Trachemys scripta elegans
TGCAAATTTGACACCATCAGATCAGGATTAAACAAAGACTGTGAATGGCTATCCAACTACAGAAACAGTTTCTCCTTCCTTGGTGTTCACACCTCAACTGCTAGCAGAGCACCTCACCCTCCCTGATTGAACTAACCTTGTTATCTCCACACTGATATATACCTGCCTCTGGAGATTTCCATTACTTGCATCTGAAGAAGTGAGGTTCTTACCCACGAAAGCTTATGCTCCCAGTACTTCTGTTAGTCTCAAAGGTGCCACAGAAGCTAATGATTAAGTAGGAGTAAAAATCTTATATCTCTTTGATGCTTATGTGACTGTTACAAGTAGCCTGTTGAGTCAGGCAGTTCAGGCATTCTCCTGCCAGGACAGAACCTACCAGGTTGAGTATATTTTTTTTCTTTCCTTTTTTTTACTCCAGCCCTATAATCCCTGGGTCAATTTTCTCTGGTGTTTTGCACCTTAGTGGTCATTTACAAGTGTGCAAAGTGGGTGTTGAATGCTCCTAAATTAGAATGATAACAATTTACAATCACTTTACACTCCCTTTCTATTACACAGAGTGCCAAGCAACTGAGAGTCAGGCCACAGGGTTTATAGCTCCTGGGCATTTTGTCATGAGGTGCCAGCAGTCCTTTATACTATCTCAGTTTGCTTTGAGAAGACTTCATCTGCACAATGGCACTTCTACCACTCCACGACCTCTCCCCACAGCATATGTTTCAGTTAATCAAATATTTAATGGAGAACAATATAATTTAATATGCACTCTCTTTGTTTCCCCCTCTCTATTCATGCGCTTGTCCATTTCAGGGAACTCTATGGATCAGATTCATAGAATCCAAGACAAGAAGGGACCATTGTGCTCATCTAGTCTGACCTCCTGTATAACATAAGCCGGATAACTTTCCCAAAATAATTCCTAGAGCAGACCTTTTAGAAAAACATCAAACCTTGATGTAAAAATCATCAGTGATGGAGGATCCACCTTGACCCTTGGTAAATTGTTCCAACTGATCACTCCTGGCTGCATAGAATCCATCCGAGAGCACCAGAAGGGGGGAAAACACAGTAAGGTTTCTCTTGTAAAATTTTCTCCATGTTGTTTCATGGGGAAATGAGAGGTCCCCCATTTCCCCACCCCATACAATCACCTGCCACTACCCTACTGGAATGGATAGTAGGTTAGGATCCCTGAACCAGAGGATCTCAAGAGAGCTGCTGGAACCTCTGTGCTTCTGTACTGGTTGCGAAGGCCCCTGCTTCCACTTGGCTTGTCTATACTGGGAACTTCCATCAGCATCGGTCCATCTCTCAGTGGCATGAAAAATCCACACCTCTGAGAGATGACCTAACCCCTGGTGTAGACTGCACTCTCAGGGAGGTGGATTACCTATGCCAATAGAAGAACCCCTCCTGCCAGCATAGATAGTGTATACACTATAGCAGTTTAAATGTAAACATACCTTGAGTGCAACATAGGAACTCGGTGTGGTGTGAATGGGCTGGTAATTTTTACCACTGCCATGTCACATTTTGGGAACATGGGTTGTTGAAAGCTTTATTTGTATGTCAATTCTTCACATATGAGAGAGGTGATAATACCATATCTTTGCTACTTAGGCTTGGTCTACACTAGGAGTATACATTGGTATAGCTACATCTCTCAGGGGTGTGAAAAATCCACACCTATAGAGACATAGTTATGCCAACCTAACCCTCGGTGTAGACAGCAGTAGGTTGAGAGAAGAATTCTTTTGTTGACCTAGCTACCACCTCTTAGGGAGGTGGAGTGCCTATCTCCACGGGAGAAATCCTCCCTTCGGTGTAGGTAGCGTCTACACAGAAGAGCTACAGCGATGCAGCCGTAGTGCTGTAGCATTTTCAGTGTAGACATACTCCTATACACTAAGGTCTGGTCTACACTACAGACTTACATCAGTACTACATCACTCAGGGGTGTGAAAAATCCACACCCCTGAGCGACGTAGTTATACTGACCTAACCCTGGGAGTAAATAGTGCTATTTCGGTGGGAGAGCTTCTCTTGTCAACATAGTTACTGCCTCTTGGGGAGATGGATTATCTACACCGACAGGAGAGCTCTCTCCCATTGGCATACAGCATCTTCATTAAACCACTACAGCAGCCAACTGGCACCGATGCAGCATTTTAAGTGTAGACCTGCCCGAAGGCTGAGAAAAGGCAAGGGAAATTGTAAAAAAAACAACAACAACCCAAAACAAAAATCCTACACACCCGCCTACCCTTTCCCCACAAAACCTAGTGTACCACATGGAATAGAAAGCACTTGATTATATTTTTTAACCACACGGGAAAGTAAGAACAAAAGCAATTTTAACAACCCCAGAAGAAGATGTTGGCTGTTTTCTTGCTGCTTTTATTTCAGCAGAAGCCAAGATGCAGACAACCAGGAAAGCAATTTTGAACCCTGGGGGCCAGATCCTCAGCAGGTGTAAATCAGTAAAACATCAATGTCAATAGAGATGTATTGATTTATACTAGCTAAGGGTCTGGCCCTTTGTGACTAATTCTGCATTACATTACGTCGTGTGCAATATAACTGACATCATTCGGGTTGTAGACAATGTCAATCAGGGAAGACTTTGGTCTTTTGTTTGAAATCTTTCCTTTTACTGGTGGAGGTGGCCAGTGAAACTTGGAGTTCAGAGAAAGAGCATAGGTTGATCACTGAAATACAGCCATCATGTAAAGAAGAAGAAAAAAAGGATTTCTGATGTAGGTTTGTTTGTGTCTGCTGGGATAATGGGGTATATTGCAGCAGATTCTACAGATACCAAATTGCAGTAAACAAGGGACCCTGAATATAGTATTTTAGACTACTCTAAACAGTAAGAGATGCTCAACCTTAATTAATCAAACCTAAATAACCTTAATTATGGCAGAGCTCCTGCTACTGCAAGTAATGGAGAATTTTATGAGTTGTATCAAATCCAATCATTCAGAGATAACACTATCATCTAGGGAGGATACTTTAATTATCTTCTGGATGTGACCTTAGAAGGCCCTCTGAAGAAATAAAACCTGTGTCTTTAGCCTAAAGAAAAGGGGGCCTAATTCTGCAAAGTGCTGAGCATTTTGCCCTAATTGGTATCTTTTAGGACTGACCCCTGACACAGAGTGAGCACTGGTAGAGGCTTGACAGAGATTGAGCATTGAGCATTGGTAGAGGCCTGTAGACTACAATTTACTGAAAGCAGAGTTTATTCATACTGGTTCTACTGTACAGAGTGAATCATAGACGATTAGGGTTGGAAGAGACCACTGGAGGTCACCTAGTCCAACCCTCTGCTCAGAGGAGTGAAACCCACTCCTGTCCACAGAGCCTGAATGATTGGGCTCTATGGGTTGGAGTGTGAACGGACTGAGACAAAAAACTCCCTTTCCCAACCAAAGAGCAGAGACAGAACTGTTACATGGATCCCTTTCTCTCTTTCCCGCCCCCAAAAAACTGTTATTTCAGATTGGCTGGAATAGCACCCATAGCTCTTGCACAATAGTTGCAGGGAGCATTGGGGCTACTGGATCTATATAAACATAGTGTGATGGGGGGCCCTGTTTGTCAAGTGGGACCTCCCCTGTTGGTCCAGTGCGGGGTTGGTTCACCTCGTCACACCGTCATCTGGGCTCCCTCTGGGATCAAATAATTGCAACAATGTGGTCTGGCGGGGCCGAGCAAATATCAACCCGTGGCCCCTGGGTGGGCCTGTAACCTCCAAGCCTCCTGGCCAGGGCCAACAATAACAATGAAGATTCCTGACCTTCCAGGCTGGGCAGAACAAACAGCCAGTCTATAGCCCCAGGTGGGACTGAACAAAGAAGCAGTCTAGGGCCCCTGAGCTTCCTGGCTGGGGCAGGCAAACAACAACTGAGGGTTCTGACCCTCTGGGCAGGGAAGAACAAGCAGTCAGTTTGTAGACCCCAGGTGGGGCAGAACAAACAGACAGTACCAACACCTAGTGGGGTGGAGGGTAGGGGAACCTGAGCCTGAAAGCTCCATTCCCTGTTACTGATGACAAGAAATCTGAAAGTTAAGGTTCTAAAGAGGATTAATTCAAAGATACATAAGAATATAGCCAATAAGGATGTAAGCAGGGTCTGAATGAGTTCTCCTCTGACAGCTAGCTGGGCGGGGGAGAGACTTCAGGAGCAAACTGTATTTTCATGAACATACCTACTCTACCTAGATATCCAGCAGATAGAGCGGTGCTCAAAGTGACCAACTTTGGCTGGTGTTGAGTTACAAATCACTTTAGTACTGAATGCTGGGGTAGTGAAATGCTGTTATCAGTGTTGTTGTCTTTATTATCTGAGTAAAGGGGAGCAGAACTGTGATTGACCTGTCCCAAATGAGGGGTTACCTTCAGCTGAACAGATCTCGTTAAGGGGCTCGAATGCCTGACCCCTGTGAAAGTCAGAGGGGTGGGGATAAGTATCCCAGCCAGGAGATGTGGACTGTCCTGAAGGGTCCCTGGTCTGGTTTAAGCTGTTCCTCCCCACTGTTCAAAGATAGAGCTAAATAGGCTCCAGTAGGAGCTTTTTGTTATTTTAAGTGCTCAGAAGAACTGATAATCACTTGTGGTGGGACAGCATTTGTGCCCAGCCTAAGAGCTGAAAATCACTAAGATCTGGGCGGAACCTCAAGAGACTGACCTGCAGAGGTCACAGCAGAAAGGCAGGTGGAAGAAGGTGACTGGCAAGTGGAATTATGGCTGGCAAGGCGGCGAGCAGAGAGGAACAAGTGGCTGGTGGGGCGTCCAGCAGAGAGGAATGAGTGGCTGGAGGGGCAGCCATGCGACAAGGAACCACAGCTGGCAGGGCATCTAGCAAAAGCAAGTGCTCAGATGGCAGAGCTAGCAAGGTGCCTTCTTCCCCGGGTGGGAGATGAACTCACACAGATGCACCTCTGAACCCTGGGTCCTCCCTGACCAAGGAAAACCGCTCTGAGTGGGGTACGGTGAGGGAACAGAGAAGGTCACAGTAAAGAAACTGTTGGTTGTAGAACTCAAGAACATGAAGCAGAAGGCACTGCCCCACCCACTCTGGTGTGAGTGTTCTGCTCATAGTTTTATGATTATGAATCGTGCTTGTTACATTTTCCTTAATTAATATCTGGTGATTTCTTTCCTTTCATTAAAAGTTTATTTTCTACACTCAGACTCTGTGCTTGTGAGTGGGGAAGTATTTTCTCTCAGAGGCATCCAGAGGTGGTGTGTAATTGTCCCAGGTTACTGGGTGGGGCTTATCATAGAATCATAGAATATCAGAGTTGGAAGGGACCTCAAGAGGTCATCTAGTCCAACCCCCTGCTCAAAGCAGGACCAATTCCCAGCTAAATCATCCCAGCCAGGGTTTTGTCAAGCCGGGCCTTAAAAACCTCCAAGGAAGGAGACTCCACCACCTCCCTAGGTAACGCATTCCAGTGTTTCACCACCCTCCTAGTGAAATAGTTTTTCCTGATATCCAACCTGGCTTGAGCCGGTTCTGTGTTGTATTGTTGAAAAGGAACCCCTAGATATTGAACTCGGTCCTGGTTGCTGATGGCTCTGCCTGGCAGAAGGGGTACAGGGAAATGCTGACAAATCATGCCAAATAGGTTTTTTTCGTGTGTGTGTGTGTCATTATTTTGGCTGAACAATATGAAATGTTTGTTGATTGATTATAGTCATATTGGGGGGGATCAGAAAATGTAGATAATACATACTGTGAAGCATTAAGATAAAATAAATCAATAAAGTATACACAAGAATGAAAGTACCAAATCTTTACTTACACTTATATAATTCAAGGAAAGTAGACCACATATATTTTCATTAACTTATCATTTATCTGCTATGTGATTTCCTCTCTGTTATTTGGATCACTTAATCCTGAGTACTTCTCTGTAGCAGCAAGCTTTATAGCAGCAGTTCATATTTTAAAATACTAAATACTAAAATACTCAATATTAAAAGCTATCTTTCAACAACCATTCCTTGTGTATCCTAGATATGATGTGTCATTCAAATACCAGCCATAGGTGTCTTAGGATCACTGATCCTGCTCCCATTGGGGGCTTAAAACAGTGACTTCAATGACAACTGCAACAGACTAAATCCGTATTTAAAATGAAATGTATATGTCTAATGATGCCTCCTCTGAACTATTTTTCTGCTTGAAACAGCAAACCAATTAACCATTGAGTAACTGGGTGTGACTTCTCTGGAGTCAGTAGAATTGCATCTGGCTTTTTTACTCCAGTGGTGCATTTGATTCCATATGTGTAGCAAACTCTAATTTTCCTGACCATAGTTGCAGTATCTATTGTTTATGGTCATTTGAGGTTTTTACTTTTTAACTGGTGTCCACTTTACTGGGCACATTTTATATTGGATAAAATGAAGTTAACAGGTTGTTTTGTAGATGGACTAAATATTATTCCAGTATGTAGATTCATAGATTCCAAGGCCAGAGAGGATCATTACAATCATCTTGTCTGTATAACAAAGGCTATAGAACTTTTCCAAAATAATTCCTAGAGCAGCTCTTTTAGAAAAACATCCAATCTTGATTTAAAAAATTATCAGTGATGGAGAATTCACCACAACCCTTGGTAAATTATTCCAGTGGTTAATCACTCTCATTCTCAAACATTTACACCTTTTTCCGGTCTGAATCTGTCTGCCTTCAACTTTCAGCCTTTGGATCATGTTATCCCTTTCTCTGCTAGATTGAAGAGCCCATTATTAAATATTTGTTCCCCATTTGATACTTACAAACAGTGATCAAGTCATCCCTTGACATTTTCTTTGTTAAGCTAAATAAATTGATCTCCTTGAGTCTATGGGTATGTCTACACTACGGGATTAATCCGAATGTATACAATTCGAATTTTGGAAACAGATTGTATAAAGTCGAATGTATGCGGCCACACTAAGCACATCAATTCGGTGGTGTGCATCCATGTACCGGGGTTAGCGTCGATTTCTGGAGCATTGCACTGTGGGTAACTATCCCATAGTTCCCGCAGTCTCCTCCGCCCATTGGAATTCTGGGTTGAGATCCCAATGCCTGATGGGGCCAAAAACATTGTCGCAGGTGGTTCTGGGTATATCCTCCCCCCTCTCCAGGGAAGCAACGGCAGACAACCGTTTCGCGCCTTTTTCCTGGGTGAACAGTGCAGACGCCATACCACAGCAAGCATGGAGCCCTCTCAGCTCAAGACAGCAGTCATGAACACTGTAAACACCTCGCGCATTATCGTGCAGTTTATGCTGAACCAGAACCTGCAAAACCAGGCGTCGAGAAGTAGGCTACAGCAGCGCGGCGGTGAGAGTGATGAGGATATGGACATGGAATTCTATCAAACCACAGGACCCGGTGCTTTGGAGATCATGCTGTTAATGGGGCAGGTTATAGCCATGGAACACTGATTCTGGGCCCGGGAAACAAGCACAGACTGGTGGGACTGCATAGTGTTGCAGGTGTGGGATGATTCCCAGTGGCTGCGAAACTTTCGCATGCATAAGGACACTTTCTTGGAACTTTGTGACTTTCTTTCCCCTGCCCTGAAGCGCCAGAATACCACGATGAGAGCAGCCCTCACAGTTGAGAAGCAAGTGGCGATAGCCCTGTGGAAGCTTGCAATGCCAGACAGCTACCGGTAAGTCGGGAATCAATTTGGAGTGGGCAAATCTACTGTGGGGGCTGCTGTGATGCAAGTAGCCAAAGCAATCACTGAGTTGCTGCTACCAAAGGTAGTGACTCTGGGAAATGTGCAGGTCATAGTGGATGGCTTTGCTGCAATGGGATTCCCTAACTGTGGTGGGGCGATAGATGGAACCCATATCCCTATCTTGGCACCGGAGCACCAGGGTACCCAGTACATAAACTGCAAGGGGTACTTTTCAATGTTGCTGCAAGCACTTGTGGATCACAAGGGACGTTTCACCAACATCAACGTGGGCTGGCCGGGAAGGGTTCATGACGCTCGCGTCTTCAGGAACACTAATCTGTTTAAATGTCTGCAGCAAGGGACTTACTTCCCGGACCAGAAAATAACCATTGGGGATGTTGAAATGCCAATAGTTATTCTTGGGGACCCAGCCTACCCCTTAATGCCATGCCTCATGAAGCCATACACAGGCAGCCTGGACAGGAGTCAGGAGCTGTTTAACTACAGGCTGAGCAAGTGCAGAATGGTGGTTGAATGTGCATTTGGCTGTTTAAAAGGTCGCTGGTGATCGTTACTGACTCGCTCAGACCTCAGCCAAACCAATATCCCCATTGTTATTTCTGCTTGCTGTGTGCTCCACAATCTCTGTGAAAGTAAGGGTGAGACCTTTATGGTGGGGTGGGAGGCTGAGGCAAATCGCCTGGCTGCTGATTACGCACAGCCAGACACCAGTGCGATTAGAAGAGCACACCAGGAAGTGTGCATCAGAGAAGCTTTGAAAACCAGTTTCATGACTGGCCAGGCTACAGTGTGAAATTTCTGTTTGTTTCTCCTTCATGAAAACCTGCCCCCTTTACTGACTCATTCTCTGTAAGGAACCCACCCCCTACCCCCAGCTTGCTTTCAAAGGAAATAAAGTCACTATCATTTAAAAATCATGTATTCTTCATTAATTGATTATAAACATAGGGAGAGAACCGACAAGGTAATCTGGGTGAGGTTTGGGAGAAGGATAGGAGGGAAGTAAAAAGCCACTGAAAAAATTCAATATAATGACAGCCTTTTGGTTGGGCTGTCCACTGGGGTGGAGTGGGAGGGTGCACGGAGCCTCCCACCCCCGCGTTCTTACACATCTGGGTGAGGAGGATATGGAACATGGTGAGGGGAGAGGGAGGTTATACAGCAGCTGCAGCGGCAGTCTGTTATCCTGCTGCCATTCCTGAAGCTCCACTAGACGCCGGAGCATGTCTGTTTGATCACGCAGCAGCCCCAGCGTTGCAACCTGCCACCTCTCATCTCGAGCTTCCCTCATGATCTCATGTTCACTGGCATCTTTCCTAAATTTAGATACCGTGTCCTTCCACTCATTCAAATGAGCTCTTTCATTGTGGGTGCATTCCATTATTTCTGTGAACATCTCATCTCGCGTCCTCTTTCTCTGCCACCTTATCTGAGATAGTCTTTGGAACAGAGGAGGGAGGCTTGAAAAATTTGCAGCTGCTGGAGGGAGGATTGAAAAAAAGGAGAGAAGTTTTTAAAATGATACATTTTACAGAACAATGCTTATACTCTTTCACGGTGAACAACACTATTCACATTACATAGCACATGTGATTTCAGTACAAGGTCGCATTTTCCAACTTAATATTGAGTACCTGTGGCTTTGGTGTTAGAGATCACAGACGCAGGTCCGGGCAACAGAATTCAGCTTGCATGCGGCCATGGTAAACCATTGTCTTTCGGCTTCTGCGCCCTCCTTTCCCACATACCAAGCAAAGCTCGTTGACTGCTGTGGTTTTCCTGTTAACCTTCAGCAGCAGAAAACAAACTAACCCCCCCACATCCAATTTTCTGGGATGATCGCTTTATCCCTCCCCCCACCACGTGGCTGGTATCAGGGAAGATCCCTGCAGAAACCAAACTAACCCCCCCCGCCCCCTCCCTCCCACCATGAATTATCTGGGATGATCGCTGTACCCCTCCCCCCACTGCGTGGCTGGTAACAGGGAAGATCCCTGCTAGCCAAATGCGAAAAGCTCAGGGCCAATTCCCCCCTCCCCTTCCCCCCCCCGGCGCTTGGCTAACTGCAGGGAAGGATTTCTTTTCAGCCACAGGCAAACAGCCCAGTAGGAACGGCCACCTCTGTCCCCTTAATTAAATTCCCATATTTCAACCAGGTTACCATGAGCAATATCACTCTCTTGAGGATTACACAGCGAGATAAAGAATGGATGTTGCTTGAATGCCAGCAAACACCGGGACCATACGCTGCCAGGCTTTGTCATGCAATGATACCAGATTACTTGCTGCAAGCATGGCATGGTCAAGTGTCCTACCATGGAGGACGGAATAAGGCTGCACTGCCCAGAAACCTTGTGGCAAGGCTTTTGGAGTACCTCCAGGAGAGCTTCATGGAGATGTCCCTGGAGGATTTCCGCTCCATCCCCAGACACCGTTAACAGACTTTTCCAGTAGCTGTACTGGCCGCGAATGCATCACAAGTCCTCAGGGCAAAGTAATCATTAAAAAACGCTTGCTTTTAAAACAAGTTTTATATTTTAAAAGGTAAACTCACCTGAGGTCCCTTCCATGGGGTCATGGTCTTGGATACTGGCTTGGGAGGGTTGGGAGGGTACTTCAGTCAGGCTGAGAAAAAGATCCTGGCTGTTGGGGAGAACGGAGTGCTGGGTGCTCTCCGCAAGCTCGTCCTCGTCCTCCTCCTCCTCCTCTTCCCCGTCTGCAGAATCCTCAGGTGCAGCTGATGAGATTATCCCCGCCTCGGAATTCACGGTCAGAGGTGGGGTAGTGGTGGCGGCCCCCCCTAGAACTGCATGCAGCTCGGCGTAGAAGTGGCATGTCCGCGGCTCTGACCCGGAGCGACCGTTTGCCTCCTTTGTTTTTTGATAGGCTTGTCTGAGCTCCTTGACTTTCACGCGGCACTGATCTGAGTCCCTATTGCGGCCTCTCTCCATCATGCCCTTGGAGATTTTTTCAAAAGTTTTAGCATTTTGTCTTTTCGAATGAAGTTCTGCTAGCACTGAATCCTCTCCCCATATAGCGATCAGATCCAGTACCTCCCGTATGGTCCATACTGGTGCTCTTTTTCGATTATCGGCCTGCATGGTTACCTGTGCTGATGAGCTGAGCTATCTGTAGTCATCTGTGCTCTCCACGCTGGGCAAACAGGAAATGAAATTCAAAAGTTCGCGGGGCTTTTCCTGTCTACCTGGCCAGTGCATCCGAGTTCAGATTGCTGTCCAGAGCGGTCACAATGGTGCACTGTGGGACAGCTCCTGGAGGCCAATACCATCAAATTGCGGCCACGCTAACCCTAATTTGAAATGACAATATCGATTTTGGCGCTACTCCGCTCGTCGGGGTGGAGTACAGAAATCGATTTTAAGAGCCCTTTATTTAGAAATAAATGGCTTCGTTGTGTGGATGGGTGCAGGGTTAATTCGATTTAACGCTGCTAAATCTGAATTAAAGTCATAGTGTAGACCAGGCCTATCACTATAAAGCATGTTTCTAATCCTTTAATCATTCTCATGGTCCCTCTCTCAACCCTCTCCAATTTATCAACATTCTTCTTGAACTGTGGGCACCAGAACTTGACACAATATTCCAGTAGTAATCACACCAGTGCCAAATATAGAAGTAAAATATCCTCTCTACTCCTACTCGAGATTCCCCTCTTTATGCACAAGAGGATCTCCTTAGCTTTTTGGCCACAGCATCACATTGGGAGCTATGTTCAGCTGATTATCTATCATGATCCCCAAATCTTTTTCAGAGTCTCTGCTTCCCAGGATAGAGTCCCCATTCTATAAATATAGCCTACATTCTTTGTTCCTAGATGTATACTTTTATGAAAATGCATATTGTTTGCTTGTGTCTAGTTTACAATGTGGTCCAGATTGCTCAAAATCAGTGACCTGCTGTCTTCATTATTTACCACTACCCCAATTTTTGCATCATCTGCAAACTTTATCAGTGATGACTTTATGTTTTCTTCCACATCATTGATAAAAATGTTAAACAGCATAGGGCTAAAAACCAATCCCTGAGGGACTCCACTGGAAACACACCCGTTTGACAAGAAGTCCCCATTTACAATTACATTTTGAGACCTATCAGTTAGCCACTTTTTAATCCATTTGATGTGTGTCAGGTTAATTTTATATCATTCTAGTTTTTTAATCAAAATGTTATGTGGAACCAAGTCAAACACCTTACAGAAGCCTATGTAGAATAAATCAATACTATTGCTTTTATCTACCAAATTTGTAATCTCATAAAAATATCAAGTTAGTTTGATAGGAACTATTTTCCATAAACCCATGTTGATTTGCATTAGTTACGTTGCTTTCCTTTAATTCTTTATTAATTGATTCCTGTATCGGCCTCTCTATTATCTTGCTCAGGACTGAGGTCAAGCTGACCAGCCCATAATTATCCAAGTCATGCCATTTACTCTTTTTAAAAATTGGCACATTAGCTTTCCTCCAGTCTCTTGGAACTTCCCCAGTGTCCAAGACTTATTGAAAATCAACAATAACAGTTCAGTGAACTCCTCAGCCAGATCTTTTAAAACTCTTGGATGTAAGTTATCTGGACCTGTTGACTTAAAAATGTTTAAATTTAGTATTTTCTGTTTAACATCTTCCAGAAATACCAGTAGACTAGAGAAGTGTTATCATCATCATCATATGATGAGCGTATCATCTTATTTTTCCCCAATAGAGAATTGAAATATTTATTGAATATTTCTGCCTTTTCTGCATTATTATTGATAAGTCTACCATTTTTATATATAAATGTACCAATGCCATTGTCAGGATTCTTTTTGTTCCTAATATATTTGAAAAACTCTGCCAGCCATAGATTTCTCCTTCTTTCCCTTATCAATTTTATACAATTCCTAACTTCCGGTTTATATTATTTATTATCAAAGTCCCCTTTTTCCATTTGTGTGCGTGTTTGTGTGTGTACGTGTGTGTGTATAAATAGTTATATAGTTTATCTATCTATATAGCTAACTTCACTTCCCCTAAACCAGGTTAGTTTTTTAACCGGTATGGCCGCCTTCGTCAGTTGTAAGACTGTAGCTTTTTGGGCAATCTAGGAAGGTGTAGTTAGGTGACCCACAATTATCATTCACATTTTTCTGTTTACATTCTTCTCCCCAGCTGATTTGGCTCAATTGTTTTCAGTTTTGTTAAACTGGCCCTATTAAAATACCAAGTAACTGAAGTGAGCTCCTTTTAAAACCCAGGTGCCCTGATTAGCCTGCCTTAATTGATTCTAGCAGCTTCTTCTTAATTGGCTCCAGGTGTCCTAATTAGCCTGCCTGCCTTAACTGGTTCTAGCAGGTTCCTGCAGGTTCCGCAGGTTCCTGATTACTCTAGTGCAGCCCCTTCTCTGGTCACTCAGAGAACAGAAAACTACTCATCCAGTGACCAGTATATTTGCCCTCTACCAGACTCCTGTACCCCACTGGTCTGGGTCTGTCACACTAAGCTATAATTACTCATACCTAAGCTACCATTAATTTTTAGTTCTGTGATCTAGTCCTCTTTATCAGTTAGGACAGTTTTTCCCAAACTTGGGACGCCACTGGAAGTGACGGCCAGTACGTCCCTCGGCCCGCACCACTTCCCGCAGCCCCCATTGGCCGGGAGCAGCGAACCGTGGCCAGTGGGAGCTGCGATCGGCCGAACCTGTGGACGGGGCAGGTAAACAAACCGGCCTGGCCCACCAGGGGCTTTCCCTACACAAGTGGCATCCCAAGTTTGGGAAACACTGAGTTAGGATAAGGTCTAAAGAATTTCCCTTTTTGGCTTCAACACTTTTTAAGTCAGGGAATTATCATCTATAATGTTTAGCAATTCCAGGGATATTTTAGTACTGGCAGGATGAGACCTCCAGCATATGTCATTCAAATTGTAGTCACTCGTGATCACGCAGTTCCCCCTCCCACCCATACATTGTAGATAGGTGCATACGTAGCTGGTCATCCTGATCCCTAGTGTGATTTGGTGGCTGGTACAGACACCTACTAATACCCCATTTTGTGCTTTATCTGTTATTACATTGATCCATAAGCATTCAAGATCATTTTCTTCTGAGTTCTCAGTGACTCTGAAATAAGTAATGCCATTTTAGACAGAGTTCCACTCCCCATCCCCTTTTGTTCACTCAACCTTTCGTAAATAGGTCACAAGTATTGATTTTAACATTCCAGTTGTGCAAATTATCTCACCCAGATTTCAGTAATACCAACTAGATTGCATGTATGCTCATAAATGAGCAATTACAATTTCTCTTGTTTGATAGCCAGACTCATAGCATTGGTGTATAGGCAATTCAAGAATTTCTTCTCTTCTGGTCCTTTGTCTCCTTGATTAATTTATTCCCAACATCTCAATTTTGTGATGAGTGCTCATATGTTCCCCCTTTTTACCCTCCCTTTTTTCTATTAGCTTACCCCCCCACTCACCTCGATGACTCTAGCCAGCCTGTCCCAAGGAGAGTGGGCCCCCTTTTACTGAGGTGGAGACCATCCATCCAAACTATACAGCCCCCTCTCTCCTTACAAGGGGGACCAGTGTTCCACAGAACCAAAACCCTCCACCCTACTTTCCTTCCCTAGCTAGCTGTTTGCTTCCAGACTCTTCTGCCTTCTGTCTTCCTTCACTCATAGGACAGGAAATCTTCAGCATGCTTCTGAGCTCTCTGAAGTCATCTACTATCTGTGAGATATTCTGCAATGCAGTGTCATTGGTGCTGATATAAACCATCACCAGTGGATCCTTGCCTGTTGACTTCAGAAACCTATCCAGTCAGAGTGAAATCTCATGTCTTGGCTCTGTGGAGGCAGAACACTATCCTGTTGTCCACCCATACCTTGCAGAATGTTCTTTCAATTCTTCTGAGTATTGACTCTCCAAACAAGGATTGTCTGTCTTCCGGGGACAGTTGGAGAACTGTTTGTGGGCAAGCTTGATTTTCATACAAGTTGAGCCAAGCTGCCATCCACAAGTGTACCCATAAATCTCTCCATTCCCTTAGACCTGCTGGATCTTGAGAGGTATCTTCCAAAGTTTCCACACTGAGGACCAGGTATTGATTCGAAACTTTCAGCTGTGTGAAATTCTTCCTGGTCATCTTCTCTCCAATGTCTGAGCCTGCCCATCCTTATCTGTCTCCAGCCATGTAGAATGCCACCTTGACCTCTGCCTCAGGTGGTTATGAACCACCAGGCCTCCTTTCTGACTTGTTGGGAAGCTCCATGCTTCCTTGAACCTGAGGTACTGGTGTTTCCCAAATCTGTCTGTCAAGGAACACCTCAACTTTTCTAATTTGCAGTAGCATCTCAACTTGCGCCTCCAATCCAAGAATCTTGTCCTCCAGCACAGCCACCAAATTACACCTCATGCACAGGAAATCCCTTCTGTGTTCAGTTAGGAAAGGGAACATGGCACAAGACACTGCTACCGGAGGGGTGAAGCATGATGAAACACTGCTGGCCCCTGAATCCTGCCTGGGGACTGATTGTAGCCAGCAGCAGGCTCCCAGCCAGGATCATGAAGGGACTCTTGTAATGATACCAGTCCCAGAGCAGGCTGTGGATCAGGCTCAACAGGAAAATCTCAGTCTCTTGGAGGAGCTATTTCAGCCCCCCCACACCCAAGGAACAGGCTGCTTCCTAGCCCACTGAGAACACAGAGGAGAGGAAAGCCACCCCGGAGCCTGGTAAGTGTCTGATTCAAATTAAAATTTTACTATCACAGTAATGGGAGGGATGTCTGGTTACCTGACAAGGCAAAAGGGTAAGCCCCAGCCAGCAGCGTTTGGCCAGTAATGGCGGATTATTTTAAGCGTGCAGGTGTTTCCTCCTGCCTTCCCCTCCCCCCCCCACACACCATGTAGATTTCCAAATGGCAAATTTGCATTTCAATCATTAAAACACAACTCTAAAGATAATTTTATCTGCTGAGTCACACAGATTTGCTATGGGTATTCTTGTTTTCTTTGAGTACATGAGAAATTGCCAGTCTGCAACCATTCCTCCTGTGCCTATGCACCTGCCAGTGAACAGCAAACTGAATGTGTGCGTTTGGGAAACTGTATTCTGGTTCCAAACGTAGCCCATTTCAGTTAGAGATAATCCATGCAGGGATGGATGAACACTGCAGATTTCAGAGAGATTTACATGCAGCAATAACAGGGTAAGACATGTGTGCTCTAGCACAGCATCATGTTTATCACATCATGGATTAGGACCCGATCCTGGCTGCTAGTAGCTGCAAATTTTTCCTGAAGCAGGAACTCCAGTTAGTTAATCACACTGCAGGGAAGAGTGTATTTTCCAGACCCCCTGGATAGCTGACTAGTCCACTCCACTCACAAATGTGCTGTTGGTCATTATTTGATTGAATACTTCAGCTGCATACGCCGCAGGTTTTCCTCCAGCAGCTTGGAATAAGGTCTCCCACTGCCAATAGGGCACCACAAAATATGAAAGGCCTGAAATGAGAGAAAAAGCTTTTTGCTGCGAGGGTGCTATACCCACTGCCCCGAGCCCATGGCAATTTGTTCGGAAATGTTTGCGAAGCAGAGTAAAGGTTTTGAATTTAAACTTAGCATTGCCTCTGCACTTCTGTAACTACAAATAACAAAGTGAGTGAAAAAGCAGTGTGAAGACTGAAGCATCCCCTTCACAACATGTGTTGGGTCACTTTAGAACTATTATTATTAATGGAGATATCCCATCTCCTAGAACTGGAAGGGACCTTGAAAGGTCATCGAGTCCAGCCCCCTGCCTTCACTAAGCAGGACCAAGTACTGATTTTGCCCCAGATCCCTAAGTGGCCCCCTCAAGGATTGAACTCACAACCCTGGGTTTAGGAGGCCAATGCTCAAACCACTGAGCTATCCAGTTATTAATTCTGTGCTCCTCCACAGAGCTGCTTTAAACCATAGCCCTCCAGTCAACACAGGGGGAATCAGCAGCTATGCCAATTATACTGAGCAGCATCTGTCAGTGAGAGTCAGCAATGCCAGGGTACTCCTTCTCCTCCTAGAGATCCATCAGGAAATCTATCCGATACCTTTGCTGGGACAGAAAATGCCACTGAAATGTCCACCTGCGCCTCGCGGATGCTCTGCCAGTTCCTGACACAGGAGCAAAAGTGCAAGCAAGAGGATTTCATCCAAAGGTGCCTCCTCCAGTTTGCTGGCTCTGGTAGCTGGGAATGCACAGAACAAAATGACTGCTCGGCAGGCTGTGTTGGTGGGAAGTTCAAACTTCCTCTAACATGCAAAGTGGGCAGTCAAGTTTTCCACAATGCAACACATTTCTAGGGCTGTTGTCACTTGGGGGTTGGTGCTAGGCACTCTAGGATAGGGTTACTTTGCCCCAGGTCAGTTCACTGCAGTATGGATGCTAGAGCCCTAGGTTCAAGCATGGGTCAAAAAATCCTTAACCTATGGTTAAAATGCAATGTAGATGCTAAAGCCCAGGGTTCCCTGACGTGGGTCAGCTGACTTGAGTCCCACTAACCCTAGGCTTACAGTGCTGTGTAGACATACCCAAAGTGTAGTTAGGCATCTAACTCTCATTGAGAGCCAGTGGGAACTAGGTGGGCAGTTTTTTAACAGTATTGATGCCCTGAAGATACAGATCATGCCCTAATGGGATTTTCAAAAATGCCCTTGATTTCAGTGGGCCCTAGGTGCTTTTGAAAATCCCATCAGGCACCCATCTGAATCTTAGGTGCCTAAATTCCTTTAAAAATCAGGCCCTGGGTACCTAATTTCCATTTGTGCCCCTTCAGTAATTGTTTTGATCCTGAACAATTCCTTTACAATATATTTTCTCTTTCATGCTGTCTCTCATTGTGGTATTCTAATTGTACCAAGATTTAGCTGCTTGCATTACTAAACATAATGGTAAACTATGGTCCTGATTTTCCTCTCCCACCAGTGTTACAATGATGTAACTCCATGTGCTTCCATGGGGTTTCTCCTGATTTACACCACCTAAGTGAGAGGAGAGTTAACTCCTGTTTCCAGAATGGTTCTTAGACCCACTTGGTATACTCTTATTTTGATTTCTTTTTCATTTTAACCCCCCCCCCATCATATAACCCCACACATCCCCATGGAGAGTGCGGTGGAGGCAGATGGAGCAGTGTTGGTGAAAATTTATTGAGGGCCGGTCCCCTTGCAGTCAGTTTTGTCTATGTTGGTTGAACAGTGAAATGTAGATGGTGACCTGATATGACATGGCTACACAGATTGGGCCAGGCATAATTCTTTTGCTTGTCTTTACGAACTATGACCAGGTACTTAACTGAAGTTTATCAGTATAGTTCCATTGGATTAAATGGAGACTGACCCAATTACACCTGCTGAGAACTGGGTTAAAATAACCACTGTTATACCCTTTCAGGAAGCATACACTGTAAACACATGCAGTACCAGCTTGTCCCTTACAGAGATACTGTGGCAATACTCAAAGTGCATTTGGCTGAAAACTATTTCTTGTGTTCACAAGATGAACATTGGCCTAAAGCTGTACACAATTTACTTTTGCTTAGTATCTATTTAGGTTTTCCCATCTACGTGGCTTGGGGAGTGAAAAATCCACACCCCTGAGCGGCGTAGTTAAGCCAATCTCACCCTCAATGTAGACAGCATTAGATCAGTGGCAGAATTATTCCATTGATCTAGCTACCATCTCTCGGGGAGGTGGATTGGCTATGGCAATGGGAGAACTCCTCCCGGCACTGTAGTGAGTGGCTACACTGAAGCGCTGCATTAGTACAGCTGTAGCATTTTAAGTGTAGACAAAGCCTCAATATATTTAAAAGCTCAAGGCAACACCTAAGGTGCTAACTCAAGCAGATTATTAATTTGCTGGAAAAAACAACACACAAACTACATTATCCTCTCAAGATAGTTACATCATACAAACTATTTTGTGTATATTTATTCTTTTTACATTTTTTCAATAATTGTATTAGTTAATAAAGGCTTATAATAATTGACCAATTGAGAAGCTATTTTAATAGCCAATATATTCCATTCTCTTATATTTCTTATTTGCAAATGTTCTTTATTGGTCTTTTTAAAAGGCATTATATGGTGCTCCAGATAGGAACATTTATGTTTCCCCCATGTATGGTCATGCTTAGTATGTGACATTTTTATAAACAATGGTCCAGATGCTGGTCCAGATTTACACTCATGAGAATCAGTTGTTTTATTGAAGTCAGTAGACACAATCAGCATCATAGGCCAGCTCAACAGAGCTACACCAGTGTACACCAGTGGAGGATCTGGACCCGTACTTTAGGGCATATTACCTCACAGGATTTAGGGAAAGCAAAATAATGATAATCAAAAAAGTAGCATGTGTATCAAACCACCAAAACCTCATGTGGGCCTCTAAGAAACTCTATTTTCAGAGGAAGCCCCTCTGTAACTGATTGAATCTTTGCTGTCTCTAATAATTGGCTCACTTCAAGAAGAACAGCCATTCAGTTAAGAACTCAAAAGTTCAGATATTTTTCTGAACCTCAATTGAACTTATATGAACATCTTGAGTCTGTAAATACAGGCTGAAAACCTCACAAGACATTAAATACTTCCTGACTTCAGTAAGGCCAGAAATACCAGGGGGACAGGCTTTCCTGAGCCATTTTAGTGCTTCTCTTCCTTGCTGGGAATTGCAATGTCATGTCAAAATGCAAAAATACAAAGTTCAAGGGAAATTTAGCTGGACTTTATTTTAAACCTCAAAATTATAGTTCAAGTTCAGTCCGAGTTTTGGGTGAAGATTTGGGTCAGTTAATATGTTAACTGAACCACAACACAAATCTCCAATTCTTTCTTTTACTGCATTGCTTTGGTTTGCTCTGGTTTCAGACTAACATTTCAAGAGGAGTGTTTTCAGCTGAGTGAAGCGGATCAGACTTTTGTGGGAGCAGGTGACACTTCTAAAATTCAACACTCTGTGGTATGGATCCCACTCCTAATATGTGTCTGTCTAGATAGACTGACAGAGCAAGATTAATGAGTAATTGACAAATGAACTAATAGAAAGCAGATGTTCCTGTGAGGATCTGTGGGGCTAGACCCTACGTCTGCTGTTCCTGGAGCACCACCAAACCCAGTTTGGCACAGCAGTGATTGATGGGGTGTGACCCTTGTGGGGGCCAAGCACCACAGGAAATGCCACTCACACACAGCCTGAATGGCTGTGCTCCTAGGGTCCCCAATTTCTCCATAGACACTACTTAAATCTGGGCGGGGGGAGGGGCACTAGGAAGTTGTCTGTGTAACTAGGTGGCTCCCAACCTGGATGCTAAGACAGACTTTGCTCCTTCGACTTGCTTTGGTGCCTGGCTTCTGATTCCATGTCCAACCCTTGGGTCCACCCCTACTCACTAAGCATGACTCTGACTCCACCCATAAGCCCTGACTGCCCACACAACCTGGCCATGACAGATCCTTGCATGTTCCATAAAACACTAGAAATGTGGCAGGCACAGAGTACAATCAGTCAAAATCATAAGTAATCTAGAGGTGAGATATTTGGATTGTGTTACTTTATGAGTGGGTTTTTTTTTTTTAGAATTCATTAATATCACACATAGAGTATTAACTTTCTCTTCTGGATGTCAAATTCTGTATAGTTGGAGTAGTGCCTCTCATCTGCCCAGTGAAGAGACTCTTAGCAGTGTGCTGATCTGCCAATAAGTCTATTTTTCATGCTGTGGGGAGGCCAATCAGAAACATGGAATTGTCACAACGGCATAGGTTCTGCTCTGTCTTAACTCGCCCATGGCAGGCAATTGGACAGTCAGGGAGATCAGGTAAGTAAAGGAGAAGGTGCAGTAGAAAGAGATGAACTGCTATAATGACAGGTAATGACAGATGAAATTTTTAATTTTTGGATGGTAGAAACCTCAAAGAGAAAAAACAGAAAAGGGAAAGTTGTTATTGTCATTTTTTTCAGTCAGCTGGTACAGTAACTAGCTGTACCATTGTTCCCTGTCATCATAAGCCCAGACAGTGAAAGATAAAGAGGAATAGATGTCATTTTGCTGGCACTATATTTATTTATTCTAACTGTTCAGGTTGGAAAACTATGTTATTAATACTGCTAGATGAATAGTTTTAATATGCTAGTTAAATTATTTTGAATTCTGTAGTCAAGTAACTGGTATTATCTTAGTTACTAGGTGATCTGGATATTATACTTAAATAATTTGATTTGCCTCAGCGTCTGCTATCTACTTTTCTTCTTATTAGCTCTAGCTATTTCATTCCCTTAGGCAATACTGTCATGTCTCTAGAGTGCATATTGGAATGGACAGAATGGAGTGACAAATGATATAGGATCATTTCTTTTCCCCTTAGGTGTTACCTTCCATTTTCTCATCTGCATGTATTTGGTGCAGATACAAAATTAGGACCCACTCTTATTTTTGTGACTTGGCTAGGTGCTATGGAATGCCATGCAATGCCCAGCTATGGAGAAATTTGATCCTCACTTATAAGTTTTCCCTTGGGTACTACAACAATATTTTCAGTAATTTGTTCTTATATTTAGGGGCGAAGAGTAGTATATAAAGTTTCAGAAAAGGCACATAAGGTTACTTCTTGACAAGTGAGTTCTCATTTTTTATTCAACAGTTCAGAATAACAAATGCACCATGGAGGAAAATTTCCCTAAAAACCTATTTAATAAAGGTTTCTTTTAAAAACGAAGCACAATTTAAAACTACTATGCCTCTGATGTTGGTATGCATGGCCTGATATACATTTACTTTCAAAATACATCATTTTATGAATATAAATTCTTTAAGGCTTCTGAGACTTCATTTTTAGGACTTAAAACAGTTTTTGGTTCATGGAGAAATCCATGGTGACATGGTTAGATGATCACTACCATCAATCACTTCTCCCTGCTTCAACACCAGTATTATTGAATCGAATTCACCTTACAGGAATTGAAATCTGCTGCAGCAGGAGAAGAATTTTAAGGGTCCAGAATCAAGATTGTCAAAAATGGAAGCTTAAAGCTAGGTTGCTCAATCCATGTTTAGGTATCTACCGGACTTTGAAAAGTAGTGAGCACCCACAACTCCCATTGAAGACAATGCCCATTCCTCCACCCTCCTGTAGTCATCAGTCTCACCCTTGAGAATGACTGTTCCATTTTCCATTGGAATACTTGGAGGTGGTTCCTCAGATAATTTGGATCAATCCCTGAGTAGGCGTTTAGATAAAGATCAAAACCTTGAAATTTGATTCAGAATTCCACAGAGTAGTGATAGGGTGATCTGTTCTCAGTGGATTGTGTAGCAGTGGAAGCCATCTGCTGTACTTTGTACCAGAAATGCCTTTTCACAATAAGCAGTTTAATTCCTCACTACAACACATTTAAATAATCAAGCCTGGAGGTCACAAATGTGTAGATCACTTCACCCAAATCAGTCTGATAGGATAGGATGCAATATTCTGAACAACCAGATAGAGAGTATTTTGTGGCAGTCATGCTATTCAGGTACCTAGATGTGGCAGAGTTCAGAAGTACCCCAGCAACTGTCTTGATACCTTTGATGGAGATACCACGTCCATAAAATCATCCTCCATCAAGGGTGAGGTGATCTAAGAGCTTTCCTCTCCCAACCAAAGTCTGTATCTTACCTAGGATTAGATTCAGCTAACTGTTCCTACATCCTGACAAAATAAACTACCTGCACATCTTCAGACTATTTTGTTGAAGTTTCACCACCTTAATTGCCAAAGAGGGCTAACAAAATTTTTCATTGCCACACACCATGACACTCAAACATATACCACATAGCTTTCTCTATAGAATGCAGAAAAAAATCATCCTCCAGCTTTTTGTGGTAAGTTACTTCAAGCTGCTCAGGTTTTTCAGAGAGAAAACACTTTCATTTTCATCTTAGTTAGTATATTACATAAACAAACTTCCTTCCATGTAACATAGCATAAGATCCAAGTTTCCAGTTTAAAATTGGGTGGGTTGTTAAGAATCTTTGTTGGAGTATGCAGAGGTTTTGGTGTCCAGCTGAATGAAGGTGGTGGGTGTAGGTGGGAGTGGCTCTATGATGCATGGATCCACTTGCCTGCCTCACCTGACAAGTACTGGAGGCTGATGTAGCAAACACTGAGTTGCTTTGCTATTGTGTGTTGAGTGGGGGAAGCAGGTATTTTATATCCCCAAACCCTCATGAGAATCCTGAGTCTAACCCAGTCCTTCAGGCTAGGAGAAAACAGGAGGATGTCCCCTTGAAATGGACACAGTTTACTTTGGATCTATTAGGTTTATTACTTGTACTACAGTAGCACCTAAAATGCCCAAATTGACTCTGAAGCCTAGTGGGATAGACACTCTGTAAACAAACAGTGGAGTCCCTATCCCCAAGACCTGGCAGTCTAAGTAGACCAAACAAAAAAGGTAAGGTGAGGTAAGGTAAGGTGGGGACAAAGAGATGAAGTGGCTTGTTCAAGACCACATAACAGCTTAGTGGCAAAGCTAGGGAATAGAATCCAGGTCTCCTCATGCTCAGACTGACTCTATCCACTGGTGCATGCTCCCTCCTTAAACTTTAACTTTTCAAGCCTAATAATTAGGCTTTATAAAACTTTATTTTTTAAAAAAATGTTTCTACAAATCTTAATAGGAATTGAAAAGTTTTCCATCTATCATTCTCATTGCATGAAATATTCGAATTACATTTAGACATCCCCTTGCCATGTTGTTTATTTTGAGCCAAACAAAACACTGTTAGTGTATGAGAACCAGAAACTGCCTTAAAAACACACCCCTGAAGAAACAAAAATGTTTCATTATCCAGCTCGCATGAAAGATTGAAAGCAAGTAAGCAATCATGGTGGAAAGTCAATTATATATTAAATATTTTTCAGTGTTAATAGTATCAGAAATACAAAGTTACTACTTATGCAATCAGCTCTTTTGTAGAAAAACTATTACATTTTGCTATGTATATAGGATAGCAGAGTACATAATTCATGTAACATTCATAGCTTGAATTTACAGGGAAAAAATTGCAGGACAATCTGTTCTTCCTAAAATAAATAAATTGGCCAGCCAATCTACTGATCCTAAGGGAAACTTAGTTCATTCACACATTTTAAGAATTTCTCTGTCAGTTCATTAGCTGCTGTGACATCACTGAATTTAAGAATATCCCATCTATTCTTATCTAGTTATGAATACTGCAATTGGACAACATAATTCATTAGGGTGCCTGCTCCCGTGATGTGCTGAGCACTTTTGACTTCCACAGATATCAATGCGAAGTGAGGGCACTCTGCTCCGCACAGGATTGTACCTGCCCATAGATACCCTCTAATATAATGGGAGTATCAACATTCTCAGGCCATGTTCCTACACCATTGAAATCAATGGGTGAAATCCTGGCTCCACTGAAGTCCATGGGAATTTCAGTATTGAATTCAATGGAGCCAGTACTTCACTCAGTGGCAGTTTTGTTCCTGACTTCACTGGAATCAAGATCTGGACATCTCATTGAGCAACTACTGGAGCTGTAGTGAAAATAATGAAAATTGGCACTAGGTAAGTTTGCTTGTTTGAGCTTTTGTCACTGATCCAAAATGTGGGGCCAGGTTTGCAGATCCTGGGAACAACATGGACTGAGTCTCAGAAGAATGTGGACTGATTTATGTTTTTAGGCGTACATCATACAAAATTTGGTGGTTTCATGTGGTTCTGAGCCTAAGGCAGATAGAATTTCTCTTTGAGTTTGAGGTTTTATTGCAAATCCATGTACATTTTTAAATTTAAATGGTTTTCAAACCTCCCTGAAAAATGGAACTCTTGAATATAGCACTTCTCGTGCATCTATTATTTGTTGTTCACTGTTGAGCAATGAGATATGCTTAAACTGATGATGTATACAGTGTGTTGCTTTAAATGCATGGTGAGTGGAGTATTTAGCAATATAAACATACAGCATCAGTGTTATTACTATGCCATATGGGGCTCTGTAGAACATTCTTCTCTACTTAGCAGACAGTGCCAGGAACACACATCTGTATGGTCTGATCTTCATTGGGCAATGTCTATTCTATTTCTTTACACCTTTCTGAGCACCACTGGCTTCTGTGCTTATTTTTCAGTTTACATTGAGTATGAGACGTTCACTGGAGATTTTCCAAATTCTAATTACTTGAGTTAATTGGAAGAATTTTAGTTCTGTCTTAGGTGGCATTTTCTTACCATGGATAATAGCTTTTCTTTTTCCATCAAAGTTAGAAGAAAAAAATAAAAAAGATCTAGCAAAAGCCACAAACAAGTATCTGAGCTGTGACTACCTCCTGTTTATAATTACCAATGAGATGGAGAAAAATCACAGATTTTCTATTTCCTGCCGTGTTGCTAAAGGAACATCACAATCTTTTAAAGAACATAAAGATCACTGAAATTCAGAGCAAAAAATATTGTGAAGGCACCAAAAATAGACATCTTCAGGACAGCTTTTAACATTCAAATATTTTAAATGGATTTCCTTTGTTATTGACCATTCAGTTCAGATTTCTCACAAAATGAGCAACATTAAACTATTTTCCCCAAAAATTCTAGAGTAGAAGTTTAATGCTCCCTGATAACCTAGTGTATATTTTGAGTGATGAACAAACAAAACAAACAAACAAAATCTCTATACTTACTAATCTGCAAAGCTTTTTAAAAAAATCATATTGAGTTAGATGTCTATTGAACAATAAATACTGCTGATACGTTTGTTTTGTTGCTTTGCACATCTTTTCCTCCTTATAATTAAACTAATTGGACAATTAATCAATGTCATCTGCAGTTCTGAGTGGCAACTGATATTAATGAAGGAGGCTGTTCGAAGTCCAGGTTTGGCAGGGGTACGGAGGGGAAAAAAAAAATCTTTATTTTGCAGATGGAAGGCCCATTAAAATAGGTGGGTTGAAGCAGCACAAATTGGGATGAAGATGACCTTTGCTGAAAATATCAATCCGTGTTGGTAATTTGAAGTGTACAATGCCACCCTCAGCCGAAAAAAAAAAATCAGAAAAATAGCTATCCTATACACATCATCATAATTAAATTGGCTGACTCCTTCAAATCTTTTCTAACACAGTTTTAGAGAAATGGGCTCTCTGGACAAATGTTAACTCTAGAGTGAAGGCTAAAAAATGAAATGATTGTAGATCAGTATTTCAATTGATTCTGTTTCGTGGGATGTTCTGTTTTTGTTTTGTTTTGTTTTGTTTGTTTTAAGGCAGTGAACCATTTCAATCTGCAGTAACCATTCCAATTCATAAAGCAAAAGTAAATAATATATGCTGCTGCCTGGATCAATTTGTTCCTGTTGGTGCAAATTATACTGTACCTCCAGTGCTGCTGGGGGTGCTGTGTCACTGGAGCAGGAGGTGGAAATTCATGACTGGGGAAAGAAGACAGTGTTTACATCTAAAGATTTACTGGGCTGGAACAAAACATGTGTGGGCCTATTCTCTTCTCACCCTAATCTATATCCACCAATTCTAGCCCTCTTTCCCCTCTAAATATATCACTTCACCCTCCATCTCCACTTTTACCTTTGATTAACTTCTGGCTCTACCACCTCAGTACCCACATTCTTTATAATCAAACACAATCACCGTGTCTCCAACCTGTTGGTGGTGCTGTTTGCACTGTTGCCTTTCTCCAGGTTATAGCAGGGTAGGGCAGCTTTATAGTACAACTGCACTGTAGCTGGGAGGTGTAATTCCCAACTTGGGCAGATATACATGGCCTAGCTTTGCTCAAGCTAGTGCCTAAAATATAGCAGTGTGACCACAACGGGAGCCCTGCTGGTAGAGTCTCTTCAGGGTATGGGCTAACTCAGTACATCCTTAGATACCTTGGCCACACTCCCTCCCCAACCAGAGCTACCTTCTTCTGAGTCTGCCCCAGCTGGCTCCAGGCATTCTGAAACCACCACAACTGTGGAGTTTCCACCAATGAAAGCCATCTGCCCTGGGTTATGCAGATGAAAACTGGCATAACCCACACTACAACTACTCAGTGAATTATCCCAGTATCTGAACAAGGGTCTTTAAAATGTGTATGAAAATGAAAAGGTAGTTTAGTAATTAATTAAAATTAATATAATTGTATGTATTTTTTTTTCAATTTAAAATAATTTTAAACTAATAAATAATTATTGGTAAATCTCATGCAGTTAGGAAGATCACCTGAATAAGTGATTCTTTATGGTTCTATTTGGAGCAGAACTTCCAGAGCAGTATGAAATGTGGAATGTTAGGGTGGGATTCAGAAAGGTATTTAGGCATCTAAGGCTAAAGTTACAAAAGGATTTAGGCAACTAACAGCCACTGTATGCTCCTAAATCCCAGAATCAGGCCCCACTGAGATACACAAAACTCTGCTCAACTGCTGCTGAGCCCTGTAGGCACCTAAACTTGTTTGGCACTTAAGTTTTTGGTGCCAAGGGAACTTTTACTGCTAAATTGCTGCCTGTGAGCTTGTGCACTGCTGCTTCACTCTTGGTATGTGGATGCCTAAACCCCAGAGCGATGTACAAACCAGTGGGAGACCAGCATTCCTCCCCCTAACTTGCTTATGGGGCCCAATCTGGTATGCAGGCTCAAAGCTCACCTATTGGATTGGGCCCTTGTAGGTGAGCTTACACAAAATGCGGGTGGGGACAAAAGGAAGATTACCTCTCATATCTTGTAGCCCAGGGATTAGGTATTCATCTGGGAGGCAGGGGAATGCAAGTTCAACTGCTCCCTCCACCTGACAATGAGACTCTGCCTGTGTGAGTGTCCTAGCCACTGGGCTATAGGATATTTTCATGTCAGGCTCCCTCAGTATTTTCTGTTGAAGCTGTTCCACTATGAATTAATAATGAAAAGAAGTCACTGAGGCAGAGAGAGTGCACACAATGAGAATGACTCTGTAGCCTGATGGTTAGTGCACTTGTGTGAGAGACCCTGGGTCCAGTCCCCCTGGTCCAATTCCTTTTTAGTTAGCTAGCCACAATAGAACAGTTTCAAACAGGAGAGATTAAGGGAGCCCCACATCAGAATAACCCCAGAGCCCAGTGGCTAGGGAACTCACCTGAGAGCTCTGTTCAAATCCCTTTGTCACCTCAAGCAGAGGAGGGACTGGAATGAGGGAGGTACCTCCATCCCAGGTGAGTATCCTAACCACTGGACTGAAAATTATGAGGGAGGTTATCCTCCTTCCTTCCTCCCTCCTTCCTTCTCCTCCTGCCCCCACCAGCCTTTACAAAAACGGTATAGTCACCTAACTCCAAGAGTGGGTTTATGGCTGAGACTTTGAAGTGAAGGGAGCCACTGCTCTGCAGCCAGGATTTAGGCTGAACTCCCTCATGGGATGACACTTAGTGCCCACACCCCTCTTGTTGGCATCTCCCATTGGTTAGCTTAGGCAAGGAGCCTCCTAGCATGCTGGTTTCTGTGAATCCCATTCTGAAGCGCCTGTCTCTCCCTATTCATTATATAAGGAGCTTAAGCACCTGACTCAGGCTTTGTGAATCCCAGTGATTTTCTAGGTGCCTAAAAGTTAGGAGTGGTGACACTGAACTTTGCCATGTATACATTTCTTGTGAATCTAGACCCTAGCTGCCATCGATTTCAATGGGAGTTAGGCACCTAAATATATTTGTGAATCCCACTCTCTGTTTCTGGAAATCCTTATTATAAACAACATTGAGCCATTAGACACAGAGTCAGAGCTGTCCCTTAATTACCTATCCCTGCACACTCAAGGACAATGAAAAGATGAAAGATCAAGGGTCTTATCCTCATCAGATGCAAATTGACATATTTATTTTGTCAACTTTTGCTAGCTTACAGCAGGTGATGAGCTGACCCTAAAGGTTTGTAATAAATAAAATAAAATGGAATCTAGAAAATGTAAAAGAAATGTAAATGAACAGTTGATGTTGAGAAACGTCAAATAAAATGCCACAGAAGTATAACAGAAGTAAAAAAGCATAAACAGGTGATGGGATTTAGCTACTAGAGTATATTACACACTTAGACTGGACTATCCACACCTTAAACTATATGAAAAATACTGTATGTTATTTATTTATTTTATTTGGAACTTGGAAGGTAAAAAAGTTAGGTGAAATTAGGGAAAAAATAAAGAAAAAATTAAGAGGAGATAACTGGTGACACTGTCCCCAAGAATGAATCAAGTTTAATCTTTTCCTGAACTATTGCATCTTGTTTAGAAGTCACCAAGATAAGTTAATTTTCTTGGTCCTATTCCTAGCATTATAGGAGTGAAAGATGTGTATTAGTGTAGGAAACACTATAGAATTAATATGAAGAACTCATTGAAGTCAATTCAAAGTGCAAGACAAGTTAACAAATTATTTCTATTACTCCTGGCTTTTGATCAAATTGAATTCACACTCAGAAAAACAAATGGTGTCTTAGGTCCCTCTAAGCGTATAATAGTTAATATAAAATAGCTAATGTAACACCCAATCCTCTCATCTACACCAAGTTATCTGTAGCAGTTTAATTCCTCAGGTTAATTGTTGCAGTGCCCTGCAGTTTGGGAGCAGAAATGGAAATCCAGTAGCCTCTTTGGTTTTGAAATCTCCCTAGGGTACCAAGTAGTGTACACTCAAAATCACCACCAGGATGTATATGTAAGATGTACCTGGCATGCTTATAAACAGAGAGAGATAATGAAATCTACTATTTAGGAAATGCCTAATAGGAGATAGTTAATAGATTAATTGTAATATAAACAACATACATTTCAAAGCACCCTTGTGCTAATCACTATGTACATGCATAATAAGAGAAAGGGTCTGTTCCAGAGAACTTACAAACCAAGACCCTGATCATGGAACCTGACCCCTGTGCAGAACCCCACTGAAGTCATAATGACATATGGGCTAAGTTCCCTCTAAACTGCACAGCCGTGCAGCAGGCTATCAAGGGCTGTGCAGGTGGGGAAAGGTGCCCCTCTCCCGGCCCAGCCCCGCCCCACCCGACCGGAGCTGCTGCGGCTAGGGAGAGGCACCCCTCCCCCAGCCTGGCCCAGCCCCACCCTGCCCCACCAGAGCTGCTGCAGCCGGGGACAGACGCTTCTCACCAAGGGGAGCCTGCACTCCAAACCCCTCATTCCTGGTCCCACTCCATAGCCTGCACCTCCCTGCACCCCAACCCTCTACCCCAACCCTGAGCCCCATCCCACAGTCTGAACACATCAGCCCCACCCCCACCATACATCACCTTCATATTGGTGCATATAACAAAATTCATTCTGCACATGGACATTAAAAAATTAGAGGGAACAGTGCACATGGGTGAGGGATCTGGCTACAGAGAGCAACTTACTGGATTTGATTTAAATCAAGACTAGGCATAACAAGCAAGTATAACCAATAAATGGGGGCAGGGGGAATATGAGGGTAGCAGTGATGGAAACACATGATTACATAGACATGCACAGTTGACAGGATTAAGGTATTTTCAAAAATATATAAAAGTATATACAGAAACAATATTAATATATCATAATGAGTTCATTTACCCCTGCTTATCACCTAAGCAGCCTGCAACACTATTTTACTCAGCAAGTACCTCATTTCCATTGACTTCAACAGGCTTTAGACCAGGCCTTGTATTTCTCTCTCAGATGTTATTTTTTGGCCTACCAGACACTCTGAATTACCTCCTGAGAGACTGCATAGGCACTACTCATTGTAAGTCAGTGAGGGAACTGCATCTAATCCTGTGTGTCTCATTCTGGAGTTAAACTTTTCTCCTACCTCGCAAGAGGTTTGTGCGGTTAGGTAGACAGGTGAAATTCCAGTTCCATGCTCTGTGGGCATGAAAGTACAATAATGGAACTGATACAGTTCTACTGTGTGATGTGTGGCACTGCTCAGGACTCAATGGGCCATCACCATTAATAACCTTTGTTTTCTGAAAGCAGCTTTTATTTTAAAAGGGAGGTGCCTGATTTCTCTGCCTTTCTGGTATCATGATCTTTTGGGACAATAGCTATGATTAATTCTTACCATGTTTATATAATGGGCACTGTCATATGCTAGGAACTATACAGATTTATAGGAAGACAGTCCCTGCCCTGAAGAACTTACAATCTAAAATGATAAAAACAGACAGAAAAAGGGGGGAAAATATACAGTCCAAGTGGTTAAGGTGCCTACTGACAAACATCTTGCTAGTTCCATGTTTGTTTTAATCCATGAACCATCCCCAAAGACCATTTTAGCTATCACTAAGTCCCACATCCATTTCCATTAGCTAACCTGGATTAATTTATCATGATTTACCAGCTGGCCTTCTCACTTACGACAAGACTCTATCTCCTTGGCTAATGTGGGAGAAAGTAATTCTGCTAACCCAAAGAAGAGAATTGGTCTAGTATAAAAAGGAAATTAAACAAGGTTACCTTCTCTTGTTTTTTTTTTTTTCCCCCCAGATTATAGGGGATGATAATTTTTTCCTTGTTTGCCACAATGGGTAGTATTGGGAGGGGGAAGCCTTTATAAAAGAACATTAACAGTAGTGATCAGCAAAGTCTCTGCTTATGCAATCTCTCCAGTTGTCACATACTCTCAGACCTTCACTCTGATCATAAAAGTTGTAGCAAACCTGTTCTGTCACCATCTGAGATCTTTGTACCTTTTATGATTTTAGGCATAGCTATCATATAGAGACTTCAATATCATCCTCAGTTAATAATCTCTTCCTAGTGATGGTTAAAGACCAAAAGCGCATGCTGATTCATACATCTATCAGCAGCCTTTGATTACTACTAAACATGTGATATTAGTACTGTCCTGAGGACGCTTATGACAGTAGATTAAACTACTCCTACGTGTTTCGTTCTTTCCCCTAAGAGGATTCAAAGGGTGGCTCATCCTCCTCAAGGACTCCCTTATGAGGTCATGCTAGGTTCTGTTCTGGCACCTCCTCTGTTCAGTATGTTCATTAGACTGCTAGAGGAGATTGCAGTCTAAGGCCTGGTCTATACTACCCGCCTGAATCGGCGGGTAGAAATCGACCTCTCGGGGATCGATTTATCGCGTCCCGTCGGGACGCGACAATCGATCCCCGAATCGGCGCTCTAACTCCACCAGCGGAGGTGGTAGTAAGCGCCGCCAACAAAAAGCGGCAGAAGTCGATTTTGCCGCCGTCCTCACAACGGGGTAAGTCGGCTGTAATACGTCGAATTCAGCTACGCTATTCACGTAGCTGAATTTGCATATCTTAAATCGACTCCCCGCTGTAGTGTAGATGTACCCTAAAAATCCTTGCAGTCTCCTCAGCTTGCTCTCTTCTCTCCACCCTTCCTTCCCCTTTTACCTAGTAGTATCTTTGCTTTGCAAGTGTCTGACTGAGATGTAGACAGGGATTGCAGTGACTCAGCTGAAGTGAAATCCAGACAAAGAAGAGGTGAATAAAGGGAAACATCTTGAAGATTTGACTGGGGTTTTGTCTGCTCCACCTACTAAGGGAATTTATATTCACCCTTTGTCAGAGGTTTGACATAATGTGTTTGGACTCTCAGCTGCTTCTGATAGTGGAGGTGATCCGACATACACTGTCTGTGACTGGCCAAGAGATGACCTGTGTTTACAGTCTTTCCTACCAGATGGAGACCTTGCCATAGCCATCCATCCAGACTACATTAATGAACTTTAATAGGTAGCTTTGAAGAGCACTCAAACATCAGCTAAATCACATCAGCACATCTTCTTAGTGGAGCAAATAATGCCAGCCATGTCACACTTGTGCTTTGTTTGCTTCACCTCTGTTTTTGGATGCAATTGAAGGGGACTGTTTTTAATCTAAAAAACTCAACATTTAATTTTACTTTTAATTTTAAATGTCTTGTAGCACCAACTACATGGTCTGCTTCTTGGTTCTTTAGGACACTGCCTCTTTCTGTGCACCATCTGAGAAGAACTGAGGTGTTTCTCTTTGCTATCAGTGTAGTAACAGCCCATCCTATTTTGAATCAGATACACAGAAGCACTATTGAAAAGTGCCTCTGAACATACTTTTGCCATGTCACTTTTGCTGATAAAGTTATATGTCACCTACTTCCAGTGCTTATAGTACACACTTTCCCATCCTGGGAGCTTCTCAACATAGTAGTGTCAATTTATGTAGAAATAAGTAATAATAATGTTTAGGATTTTTCATATGCAAAGTATTTTTTTAAAACGTGGCTAATTAGACCGCACAGCACTCCTATGGAGGTAAGAATTTTGATTATAAAAAAGCTGAGGCAGAGAGTTTAAGGGCTTGTCTACATGAACACTTATTTTGTTCCAAGCTGGGAAGTCAATCTACCCCACTCTAGCCTGTCATGGGCCAAGTATCCATGTGGATCCTGCTGATGCACATTAACAGTTTGTTAATCTCCTTTGATCTATTCCCATTTCAAAGAGGACTAGTTCAAAGTGCATTAAACAAACTGTAAATGCACATCAGCAGGGTCCACATGGACAGTTGGCTCATGACAGGCTAGAGTGGGGTAGATGGACATCCAACCTTGCTGGGAACTAAATGTTTATGTAGATATGCCCTACAAGACATAAACACTGACTCCCTGTGAGGCCCTAAACCAGGATTACAACTAAGGATTAGGACCTGTGTTGAGGCCACTGGACCATGACCCTGATCTCATTTACACTCTTCAGAATTAGGAGTAAATCCACTGAAGTCAAGAGAGTTACACCCGTGTAAAACCAGTTTTATCTGAAGAAAGTGATTATCCCATTCAGTCTGAAACTTTGAAAGAAAACTCTGCCTATATTTTAAGTATTGTCAACATAATAGGTATTTAATTTTCTTCCTCGAGGACATTCCCAAAGTCTATGTCCCAACAATACCTCAAAGCTATCAAGCTGGAAAATTGGATGAAAGGGGAATAAGAAGTCTAGTCAGATTTATGAACATAACTAGTATCAGTCATGAGGTTCTCTTTTTGCCAAGTACTACTACTAGGTTATAAAAATATATACTTTTTCACACTGTTGCCCTGAATGCTGAAGAAAACTGCAATCAGTATTTCACAGTTTCATTATCAAGTAACATATCTTTCACAGTAGGTAATTAGCAGGTGATAATGAGGATCAAGTCCAATATCTGAACTTGTCCTCTGAAAGTTATACCTCCAGGAGTGGTGTTAGAAATGGAAAGACACAAAAATAGATTTCTCTGTGGCACTATCAGTATGGCAGACTGAGATTATATATGGTATTTGCAGCAAGTGTTAGAGACTTGGAAGAAACTGCTCACGCCACATATACAGCCTTATCAATGAATTTAAATGCCTTCATAACCACTGGGCCACTCACTTCTTTAAGTAATGCAGGGATTTTAATTATTTAATTTAACTATAGATCCAATAACTGAAAGAGGAAAAGGGAGCAGTTAGGGGGAGTAATAAGATGACAGCAGAGATACAAGCAGTGCTGGTGTATGCAGAGCCTTGAAGGCGAAGAGTAGAGGCTTGAATTTGATGCAAGGAGGTGAAAGGAAGGAAAGGATTTGGATTCTGATCCAAGCCCATTGAAATCAATGGGAGTCTTTTCACACGAGTAATTAAAGCATGGGAGGTATTGCTACAAGAAGTTGGGCCAAGCTTAAAAAAAAAAAAAAGAAGAAGAGAGAATCTTAATTACTTTGTAAATGAATTGTGTGTCACATGTTAACAACCATAGCCTGAGTTCTAAGCTTTGCATTTTAGTGTCTAATAAAGAAATAACATGTACAGTACACTTTACACCTATTGTTACTTTAAACATTAAAACTTGTTTTTGTACATCAATAATGATATAATTACTATTGTTACAATTCATGTATTAGCTGTTCTAACTTTTGAGACAGAGAAAGATGGAGTTAATATGAGGTTACTTTTAACCCCCTCATTTCCCAAATGCTCGTAACTTTATTAAAAGATCCCTTCCCAGCATGCCTGGCCTTAGTCTGGGGTGACTTTTTGTTGTTGACACTGAATAGTTGAACAAAATGTACTCAACTCTTTTGGGAATAAAAACTCAATAAAAGGCTGCATTTTACATAAGATCTGCTCAATTTTGCTATTTCTCATTGAGAGTTAGCCTCTAAATTTCTTTTCAGTAAAGAATTCAAAATGCCTACATTGTAAGCATTTGAAAATGTGGTTTCCACATGAACAGTAGTAACTGTTGCTAATATTTTGAGTTAAAGTCTGTGATGCTAATGGTAGTGCTCAGTAAGCACTGTACTTAAACATTTATATTGTAGTATGGAGGATATTCCATATAGGCATCTTCCTCTGTTGACAGAATGTAATACAGTAATACGTTCTATGTTAAAGTGCTTTATGTTCCATTTTATCAGTGTATTATTCCATCATTACAATGAGCCCAGAAGGTTTGGGTGTATGTAAGGAGGGTGCAAGGAACTCTTCCATCTCTCTGCAGCAACTGGGCACATTTGAAGTCCCCTTCCTCTCTGGACAGCTGCCTTTTTGTGACAACTAAAGGGAACAGGGAGAGAGTAGGGACATGCCCTTGTTCTCCCCACACTGTCCATCAGAGGTGACCAGATGTGTTGGGGATGACTAGGCTGCACAGTCTGAATGAACTATAGCAATGTATGTACCGTATTTTCCGGCGTATAAGACGACTGGGCGTATAAGACGACCCCCAACTTCTATGA